>NC_090761.1:36829703-36839703 GCF_036898095.1 Palaemon carinicauda
TATATAAGTTCGACGTGGTTTAGCTTTCTGTATGTTTAAGAAAAAACAACGCATTTACATTTAAGTGTTTAGTTACCTCTCTCCCTGAGAGTGAGTGCAACTTCGTTGAATTATCTCATCATCCGATAGAGTTCCACGTCATTTGCTTTGATTGACTTTCAGTTGCACCTTTCTTTCTTGTAAGTTGTTGGAATGAACCAATTTTATTTGCACTTGACCAATCAATAGTATGATTTTGATCTGTAACTTGGACAAACATAGCTTGAGCATACCTTTCACTTATTTCATGTTGTTCAATTCTCTTTCCAAGAGATTTACCTGTAGTCCGATATAAACTTTTTCCAAATAAATTACAGGGGATTCGATATACGCATCCTTAGTCACCGTTAGGATAATTCTTTATGGGTGCTGTTTTCATTGTGATATTGAAATTAAATACTACATTAGATAGCTTTAGATATTCATATTTAAAATGGCATTTGCAATATTCGTTAGTAGGTATCAAAGTAATTTAACAGAAACAGTCACATCAATTGTTGAAAGGGGATTCAAGGAATTCACATTATTCGACAGTTGCTTTCACATCCTGTAATTTTTCGGCGAACTTTGGTCCCATTGACATAATACTCATAGCTTTCACCTCCAATTTGACCTTGGTATAACACTTATATTTGTGCATTTGTATTTGCACGTTCGAATGTAGTACAGTATATGTAGGCTATGTATAATGTATACTCATGTACATGTGCACTTAGTTCATGTCCCACATTCAGCACTTAGCCAAAAAATGGCAATGGCTGTTGTCTTGTTTGTCTGTGAAGCAAATCCATTTAGGGGTTAACGACTTTTTGCCGAAGAGCTAGCCTTCATACACAAGACTATGTGTGTATATATATATATATATATATACATATATATATACATATATATATAATATATATATATATATATACAGTGTATATATATATATACATACTGTATATATATATTATATGTATATTTATGTGTTTATATACTGTATGTATATATTATATGTATATTTATATGTGTATATATACTGTATATATATATATATATATATATATATACATATATATGTATATATACATATATATATATGTATATATACACATATGTATATATACACATATATATGTATATATACACATATATATGTATATATACACATGTATATATACACACACACACATGTATATATACACACACATATATATATATATATATATATATATATATATATATATATATATTATAAGGTTCTGAACACTAAGCTTCTCATTTATAGATAAAAACATAATGGAGAGAGAGAGAGAGAGAGAGAGAGAGAGAGAGAGAGAGAGAGAGAGAGAGAGAGAGAGAGAGAGAGAGATTTTCAGTCGTACAACTATATTCTTTGACGTACCACCAATATTCATTTATTACTGTAATTTATAAATAATTCAACTCCAATACACATTTTCTAAATCAAGCAAAAAATCTTCATCATCCCGTTTCTGCTAGCTAAGCTCAGCTTAATCTAACAACAACAATAACAACAACAATAACAACAACAATAAGACGTTGCAAAGCGAAAAAAACGGCTCTGAACCGGTCCGGTTTTTAACCGCAGTAGTGACTGACCCTGATCAGGCTAATTTGTGCTGCAATCCGCTGTCACTTTTACTCGCGGTCACTCACTTGCCGTTTACTGGTAGCTGATCCTATTTGGTACAATTGTAAAATGTGATGGAGATGTCACACACACACACACACACACACACACACACACACACACACACATATATATATATATATATATATATATATATATATATATATATATATATATATATATATATATATAAAGTGTATGCGTGTTAGCGTGTGCGTGTGTATTTGTATGTGAAGGAAAACATGTTTTCGTAACAAACTAATTATGGTAAAACAGTTTGTGATATATCCCACAAGATAGGTATATATATATATATATATATATATATATATATATATATATATATATATATATATATATATATATATATGTTTTATATTTGAAGGAAGCAACATTAATGTATTATTTAGTTTCATCCTTTTACAAGGTTTATTTATGTTACTTAAACTAAGAATGAAAAAATAGAATTAGATTCGTCCATTTATATGAACCTTATATTCACAGGGATTGTAGCAGCGTAACTTAGAATTTAGTCCTTTCGTTTATGAGAGTTGAAATTGAACATATGTATTTTTACTTATTTATTTAATGAAATTATTATTTACTTAAGAAATATATTTAACTAAAATTTTATTACCATAAAGTATCAAACAAATTTAGTAATATATAAAATTCTGTCAACTGTTATCAAGTGCGAACAGGAAGTCAGAAATGTAATTCTTTCAAGGCAATTAAGATAATCATTCATGTGTTACAAGCAACATTCACGAATTCCAAGAATTCCGCGTATGAAATTCGAGACTGACAAAAAGACGTTGAAATAATACACAGGGTATTTTGCGAGTCACATAACATGACATGGAGATGTGACCAGCATCACATCAATAAGGAAAAGTAAATTCCTTGATGTACAGAAGCCCTTTTTGGAAAGACACGTAGGAGAAGGAAAATGTTACTTGATAGGCGTTTACAACTTTATCAGAATCAGCCATAGTATTCACAAACGCACACTCAGACACACATACAGTATATATACAGTATATATATAATATTTATATATATATATATATATATATATATATATATATATCTGTGTATTTACACAGTTGGTCCTTGTAAATTATAAATTTTATTTCGCTTTTAATAATGAGATCTTTAATAGTATAAACTCTTGCTAAAATTTAACAATTACTTCCCGTATCAAAATTTGTATGGCACAAAAGAGAGCTAATCAATTGGTCAAGTCAAAGTAATCACCACTTGAAAAATGGGAATTTACGGGAATCAAGAGAAGACAAAGTGCAGTTAAAAAGTAAACAGAGGGAATAATATTACTTTCTATTTTCCGAGGCTACAATAAAGCAAGAACTATTTTTGGTGATAATTTTTATACACCAAAAATCATTTACTACGACAGTTACATCTTATGACCATTGAGTAATGAGTAAGGAATGTTTAGTGAAAACAAAAAATACCTGAGTACACAAATCCATTCTTCATGTCATTGCCTTTCTGTGACCCTTATATTGAGAGATCAAAAGACTCGGCTTCTCCATTCATCCACAGCTCGATATCATTGACATTGCATTGACATACCACATTCTAACGCATTGCTGATCTTCATACCATCAAAGAAACACCTTGGACCTGGTCAGAGTAGTATTTGAATGGGCAATCATCTGTGGGTGCCTGTAGCATTTGAAATCAAGTCCTAATGACAATCTGTGTAGTCATGCGTATGAGCTGACAACATTTCACCTTAATTCATCGTTTGGAATGGAGAGGTAACACATTAAGCCATGCTTTCTTAAGGGTAAGTGAATTCTTAAGGTAGAAATTTATCTATGTCCTATACCTTTATATGTAGATACGCAGACTAACATACACAAACAAACACATACACACCATTTATATATACACACATATATATGCATATATGATATATGTATTATGGATATACATTTATTAAATATACACGTATATATGTACATATACATAAATGTTTATATATTGTATATGTATATTCGTAGATACACACGCACGCACACACACACACACACACATATATATATATATATATATATATATATATATATATATATACACATATATATATATATATATATATATATATATGTTGTGCTAAATAGTTGTTAACAAAGAGGTGAGGTGAATGCAACCTTTATTCAAGAGATAAAAATTATATATATATATATATGTAGTTCCGAGCAAGAATGTTACAAACATTGAAGCAGAGTAATACATGTGAAGGCCAGCTTAATGAGATTTTATTATCAGTGCGGGGAAGAGCGAGAGATAAGAAAAAGATAATAACATTCCAGTGTACAAGGGTTTATGAAGCATTGTAGTACATATATCACCCCTTAAAAAAGACATATGTGTGAAATAGGAGTCCCTGCTCTTGAGAGGCACACTGTAGGCAGGTCATCTTACAGGATATATGCAGGTTTTAGGCTATCAATGGAGAGCCAGTCTTCTTTGTCACGAATGTTAATTAATAATCTGTTGAATCTGTTGCTTCGCTGGTGGCTTGTAAGTCTGGCGGCATGGAGTATATTTTCCCACCATTTGATGTAGGCGCTGGAGATTGTCGGAGAAGGTTGCGGACGGAAAATTTCAGCAAGAACGACCAACAGGTCGCCATACACTATCTCAGCTGGTGAGATATCCAGGGCATCTTTAGGAGTGGTCCTTAGTCCCAGGATGACCCAGGGAAGCTGATTAAACCAGGTGGGATCATTGCAGTGTGATATCAAAGCTGCTTTGAGGGTTCGATAAAACTGTTCAAACATTCCGTTGGCTGCAGGGTTGTAGGCAGTTATCTGATTTAGGGAGATGCCCAGGAGATTCGCTAATGATGTCCACAATTGAGAGGTGAAAGTGGTATCCCAGTCAGAAGTAATATATTTAGAAATACCAAATCTCAATATCCACCTTGAGAGTAAGGCAGATGTACATGAGGTGGATGTTGCAGTTTGCATGGGGATGGCTTCAGGCCAACGAGAGGAGCGATCAGTGATGGTAAATAAGGAATGATGTCCTGGTGATGTGGATAGGGTACATAATAATTTATGTCAATATGAATGTGAGTAACACGACACTGAGGTTGATGAAAGGTGCCCACTCTTGAATCCGTGTGTTGATGTAAGTTTGAAGTTTGGCTTGAAGTACAGGCGTGGAACCAATGCTAAGGATTGGTTCCACGCCTATAATTCATGCCAAACTTTAAAAGTACATCGACACTGGATTTAAGAGTGGGCATCTTTCATCAACCTCAGTGTCATGTTGCTCACGTTCTTGTCAATGTAGTAGGTCCCCTACTCACATCAAAAGGACATCATTTCTTATTTACCATCATTGATCGTTCTCTTGTTGGCCTGAAGCCATCCCCAGGCAAACTTAGCATCCTTAGTAATGCCATGCCAAATAAACTTTGTCTTCAGTAGCTGTGCAGTAGATGGGCGCCAGGGATGTGAGAGGCCATTGATGAAATCAAACACCTAACGGTGCATGGTAGGAGGTATTCATGTTCGTAGTCTTCCAATACTGACATCACAGATGATGAAGTTGGAGTCGTCCAGGGTGACATCTTCCCAATGGAGGGATGTGCAAAATGTTCTACATTCTTAGTATTCTGGATCTTTTCATTGGGCTTTTGCCAAGGTGTTGTAATCCAATCCCAGGTGAATAGCAGCCAATTTGTTTCTTGACAGGGCATCAGCAATGGGATTCATATTTTCAGGGACGTGCTGAAGGGTGCAGTTGTATTCAGCCATAGCGTTGAGATGTCTGTGTTGATGGGCATACCAGGCATCAGACTGTTGAGTGAAGGCGTGCACTAGAAGCATGTGGTTTGTGCAAATGATGATGGGTGCACCTTCCAAGAAGTGGGAAAAGTGATGGACAGCCAAATGCACCGCCAGCAATTCTCGGTCAAAGGTAGAGTAGCTGGATTCGTTCTTGGACAGTTTTCTACTAATGAACACCAATAGTCTGGGCAAGCAGGTTTGTTGCTGCTCTGGTGTGTCAAGGGGTAGGTGCTTGTGTCTTCCCGCATTCACGTTGGCTTCTGTCAATGTTGAGTATTTGTACTCTTCCTCAGGAGTGGAGGCGTTGATGAAGGACTTGAAGTTGGTGAAGTGGCTGTCCATAAGGGCGTCGAGTTTGATCATCAGGTCCTTCATGAGCAAAGTATCAACATCATGGATGCCGGCGCAGACAGCTTCGGGTAAGCGTTGTACCCAAAGGGCATGAAGTAGGATCACTTCCCGAGGAGAGCCGTCTGTGGAAGGTTGCAAGCAAGTGATAGGCTTACTGGTCATTTTCCGGAGGGCAAGCGAAAGTCCTACTGGTCATTTTCCGGAGGGCAAGCGAAAGTCCTACTGGTCATTTCCCTGAGGATGAGCGAAGCCTTTTGGTTCTGCAACAGCTGCTGAGAAAGCCGAAAAGCTTGGCTGTACGGGTGGCTGATGATGGCGAGTACTGCTCTGGCGGGTATTTTTTTAGGACGTCATACACTATGGGGCCATCCCCTTGGTCACAAAACCAGTCAGAGATTTCTGCGAAAATATCCTCGGGGATTGCTGCAAGGACATAGCCTGCTTTGCTGCTCAATCGGATCACGCCCTTAATACAAAACCGAACTTCAGAGCGCTGGAAACATGCAAACGCTTCTCTGATGGCGAAGGGCTGCAGTTTAAACGATGCAGCGTGGATCGTAGAGTTGGGATCGGTTGACAGCATCATAAGGGTAGGGCGTAACGATGAGGAAAAAAAGGCGGCGAGGAGCTGATCACTCCGAGGGTCACCATTGTGCGAGGTGGTTGCTAACCGAGAGTCAAGATAAATGCCAGTAACATTTAGTCAACAGATAATGAGTTTGTATGTATATTATATATATATATATATATATATATATATATATATATATATATATATGTGTGTGTGTGTATACCATATTTACAGGGTACACACACACACATATATATATATATATATATATATATATATATATATATATATATATATATATATATATTTATACTTGACAAAAAAACATAGCGATGTATTCAGAGCAACCCCATCTATTTATTAGAAAAAATAAAAGAAAAACAGAATCCACGCCTACAATTTGGCCGTCTATCTCCATAACAAGTGGTGGAGAGCATCTTTTCTCAAGATGTTTACAAATGGGTGGGGTCTTATTCAGGGGCGTGTCCCTTCCAGTTTCTTAGATGAACGTTGCTTAACAGATTATGAAAATTACATATCCATGCATACAGACACAATGCAAGCATATATAACCTATCATACAATGAAGTAACATAAAAATATGAACTTTCTTGTTTTACATTATTATAATATACTTACACCGTTGCCTTGGATGTTGAAAATGTTAGATATCACTTTAGTCCCTGGAAATTATAACATATTTATATATGTTCATACAATACTCTTCTTAAGTAACAAACAAATGCATTAATGAAATGTGTGGTCACTATTAAGAAATAAATTGGGCATACTGGAACGGACTGTTCAACCAGACTAAAACAACATAGACATGATCTTAGAACAACCAATACGTCCAGCAATATGTTTGTAAATGTAAATGATTGTAGCGATTGAATCAATTAGATAAATGCTAGAGGGGGTTAATACGGTTACATCATGAATCTTTATATTATTGAACCATGTATGATAATGAAAAAAATCTACACCATTTCAGAAATGTATAAGATGACTAACTGTATTTATAAACAGCATTCCAAGCAGTTTTTATGTTACAGTCTTATTTTTTCATGTGATCTTTTGTAGTTTAGACGTAATGCAAACCAACTGACTTCTCTGTATCATGACTCACGAACAGGTGTAGAGAATGACATGAGAGACCTTACCAGTCTTTCCTGTCTGTTTTGAATGTTAAAGTCATCTCTTTTAGGAAAGAGATCTTTCATACACACAAGAACACACACACACACATATATATATATATATATATATATATAAATATATATATATATATATATATATATATATATATATATATATATATATATATATATATATATATGGGTGTGTGTGTGGGTGTGTGTTTTTAGCATATGATAAACATAAATTTTACTTTTAAAAGGTTATAATAGATCTATATGCTCTGAGAATGCGCATTATTTTTCTTCCTTTACAAGCACCCTGGCTAACAAAGACAGGCGTTACATGCGTGTCCGCAGGCACGCACAACCAGAGTGCGCCCTTTTTGCTTCGCTCCACTTACCTCCGAGGACAGCAAAAGTCATTGCCGTTTTTTTTCTCTAACTCTCTTTTAGGGGAAGCGTAAAAGGAACAATAAATGCCTAAAAGAATGTTGCGAAAGGAAAGTTAAAAGAATTATTTGTTTGTGAGGCTTAAATGTCAACGCCACATTTTCATGAAAATGTTTCCTTCTTTCTTCTCATCTCTTCTTTTGTCTTGTTTGCATTTGCAAATGTGTATAAAACAATGAAATGACAAAATAATTGGTAATAGATCAGCTAAGGCTCATATGATTTCTATCAGATGATAATGTTTATAATTGAAATTATTTTTTTATAGAAACTCACACAAGCACGTACTCTCTCTCTCTCTCTCTCTCTCTCTCTCTCTCTCTCTCTCTCTCTCTCTCTCTCTCTCTCTCTCTCTCTCTCTCTCTCATTGAAATATGCTACTCCGTCTGCATATCTCAACAAGAAGGAGTAAATATTTGCTGTATTTTATTCTTTACCCGAATTTGTCGTTTGTAAATTACATAAATGTATACACATTTATCATTCTTGAAATAAGCTGTAATCCTCTCTTTTCTTGTCCTTCTTATTTCATAGGGTTCTTTCTTTTATTATTGGATGATATTCTAGATATTGGGCTTTTGAATTAGTACATAGAAATTTAAGCTTTAAGAATCATAATGAAAACTAATTATTATCATTATTATTATTATTAAAATTGTTATTACTATTGTAATTACAGAGACTTGTAACTTAATTTTCTACCAGGTAAAAATTAAAGAATAACAAGAAGAAGCAGAAGAAAAACAAGAGAAAATGACGACGAAAACAATAAAACAACAAATAACAGGTGAAACTCTGCCTATCCAATGGGTGTATTTTAAGTAACACCTGGTACCATCTGCACCCCACAGATGAAACGTCTCACAGTTTGTGATTTTAGTTGATTGTTAAGCTTTCTTCATCTGTCAAGGAAAACTAATCCTTTGTTTGTTTTACTCTATTCACCCATTAGATACTTTTTTTGCTTTAAACGAAATCATCTCCAGTAGCTTTTTGATTGCGTAATTAATATTTTTATCGTCCATCTAGAATAACACATATTTTTTCCTTTACCATGATATCTTATTGGTATTGCTTGATAAAGCCAAATATCTATATCTTCCACGACCCTTCGGCCACCCTACCGTTGTTATCATGAACATAAATGCAATTCCTCAAAAAGGATTTTTTTTACAGTCTTGTTTCTTGACTATTATTTTTCCCAGGGGTACCATTAGACAACATAATTAAAGATATCCATAATTTTCTGTCTTGAATAATATTTCGCACATCTGAACTCTTTGTTTCTATGTACCTGTATATTCGTATCTTGAGCTATTGATGAAAGTCGGATAACATACAGCGATCCATTTAAATGTTTGTTATGGTCTGTACAGTATTCCCATAAAGGACATCATCTCCCATTTTTAATAAAAATCAAGTCTTTGCGTCAATAGGCATAGGAGGAGATGAGGATACACACACACACATATATATATATATATATATATATATATATA
The DNA here is from genome assembly GCF_036898095.1 of Palaemon carinicauda. Lineage (NCBI taxonomy): Eukaryota > Metazoa > Arthropoda > Malacostraca > Decapoda > Palaemonidae > Palaemon > Palaemon carinicauda. The sequence continues at coordinate 36,839,216 of NC_090761.1, forward strand.
TATATATATATATATATATATATATATATATATATATATATACACACTCAGTATGTGTGCGTGTGTGTTTCTGGTTACGTCTAGCTCTCCTCGTCCCGCGGGTAGAGGGGAGAAAGAGCAGTCATACCCTGGTGAGAGGGGTTTGGGTGTGTATACTTTTGAGTGTTTATCTAAATATTCAGCCGTCCTTTTTGACGGGGGGGGGGGGGGGGCTTACACTAGTACAGTATAATTCATCATGTCTTCATCTCTTGCTTCGGATGCTATTGTCACTTCGGATGCTATTGTCATTGAATGACATTATTATTATTATTATTATTACTTACTAAGCTACAACTCTAGTTGGAAAAGCAAGATGCTATAAGCCCAGGGACCCCAATAGGGAAAATAACCCAGTGACGAAAGGAAACGAGGAAAAATAAAATATTTTAAGAACAGTAACATTTAAATATTTCCTATATAAACTATGAAAACTTTAACTAAACAAG
>NC_090761.1:36849241-36864241 GCF_036898095.1 Palaemon carinicauda
GCATCTATTACTTTATCATTTACGACAGACAGTCAGACAGACAGAGTACGCTTAGCGAAAGTAAGAAGGCTTGTACTTACATGGTTAAGAGAGAGAGAGAGGAGAGGAGAGGAGAGAGAGAGAGAGAGAGAGAGGGGGAGAGAGAGAGAGAGAGGAGAGAGAGAGAGAGAGAGAGAGAGAATCTGTCTCTACTTTTGAACTTTAGGAGAATGTCTGGATAATCTCATGCAAATAAAGAATAATATCTCTATCACCTAATAATATAAGATTTGAAGAACAGTATTCCAGGTATGATAATAGATTTTACAGCGTTCAATCTGTTCGTTATTTGTCTGCCTTTGTCTTTTTCCTCCATAATATTTGTTCAACAGGCTGACATAAGTCTCTCTTCATAGTTTATATACGACATCTATTTTAATGTTGTTACTGATCTAAAGATATTTCATATTTATTATACATTACTTTTCATGTAGATTATTTATTTCCTTATTTCCATTCCTCGCTGTGTTATTTTACCCTGTTTGAGGCCTTGGAATTTTAGCATCTTTCTTTTTTAACTAGGGCTGTAGGTTAGATAATAATAGTAATAATAATAATAATCATCATCATCATCATAACAAAATCGTTTTTACATTGCTGTTGCACCGTTAGACATTGCTGTTGCACCGTTAGAATAACCAGACAAAGTGAAAATCCTACCACCGACTATTTCTTCCCTGTCTAGTCCGGGCTTCGGCTACCGTTCCTCGCAATCAGACATAATAGATCATGAAAATATAATAGAAGAAACGCAAAACCCTGATGGTTTAAACCGCAATGGGGAAGGCTTCACGCACGCGCAGCACGATTTGCCTACTTGGATAGTGTACGATCATTCAACATTCACGTCAGTGAAAGTTACTTCTGTATGCGAAGGGAGTCTTTTTTTTTTTTTTTTTTTTTTTTTTTTTTTCAGCATATTTTCCTTATTTTAGGAATAAGATCAGATTATCTCCATGTTCAATGCTCCTCATTATTTTTGATTGACGTGACAAATGCATTGCATCATTGAATACAATTGTATTTGAATATAACCTAAGCTTTCCTCAATGTTTGCTTGCAGTTATACATGAATATGCAAATAGGATGTCAGTTTCATTGGCATATAATCTAATGTTTTACGTTTGATTATATTAGAAGGTGAAATTTATTAACCGCATTTATTCAGTGCATTAATAGGAGGAAAATAATGAATGCTTGAAATCGGACCAAAATTGAGAGCAATATACCTTTTGGGTTAAAAGTATGAACCTACAAGCAAGAAAACCAAATGGGGAAAGTAGTGCGGAAAAGAAGTGAGGAAGATAAAAATAAGCTACAAAATATAATGAAAAAACAAAAGAAGATGAATAACAAGTTATAATAAAGGACAAGTAAACTATGAACCAAGACGTTTGCCAACTTATGCAAGAAAAACAAACGACATTTACACCAACTTTGAACATCTGCAGTTCTATAGGTTCAGCTATTTGATTGGGAAGATTGTTGCACAATTTGGTCACAACAGATGCAAAGCATCTAGAATAGTTTGTGATATTGAACCGTACGAAAAAAGGGTAATCCTGTGAAAATTAACTGGATATCAGCATGTTATTAATCGGAGTTCAATACTCAGCCAGTTTAAATTTGGTTGATTGGTATCTTGACGTCTGAAATACTCAAGTAATTCAGCAGTCCGTTCTGGGGATATTATGTAAAAGTTAAATGACTATCTTGCATTACTCTGAAAGACCAATTAATTCTTGACAGAGGTCACACCTTGTCAATTGAATCTTTTTCTATTCACGTAGATTATTATTATTATTATTATTATTATTATTATTATTATTATTATTATTATTATTATTATTATTATTATTAGTATACTCCATGTAGCAAGAGTCAATATCCCATTATTACTTGACAATGTAAATTAATCCACAGCATCATGACTATCAAAAACGTTTAATCATATAATCAGACTAACCACTGTAAAACATAACTCAGGAACTGAAAAAAAATGTTTGTTTCAGAATATTTATGTATGCCAAAATCTGTAGATCTCATATCCAGTACCTTTAAGAAATGTTAGACCAATGACTTTCATACTCTATGAAGTTACTTCTGAGTTGCCACGTGTCCACAGGCTGTTCAGTGAGTAGCTTCTGACAGTATGGTGTCGCGAACGTATTTGGCAGATTAAGATCAACCAACCATCATTTTATATTGAAAAACTTGACATGAGTTTTTTACAAAATTATGTGCTTATACATACATATGCTACATATATATATATATATATATATATATATATATATATATATATATATATATATATATATATATATATATATATATATATATATGTGTGTGTGTGTGTGTATGTATATACTGTATATATATTTATATATGTGTATATATATATATATATATATATATATATATATATATATATATATATATATATATATATATTCTTACGAAGCTGGTCTAGAGTAAATCATTTATTCATGTATTTTATTTATGTATTTCATATGTGCTTTTAAGAGGTTAATAGCTAGCTCCTAACGTGAGTTCCTCTCATGTAGTTATAAGATTGGTATGTAAATTATATAAGACTTTCGTCGTTAATTTCATTGCATTTTTCATTCAAGTTAGTATATGTATATATACGTTATTTTTAAGATCTATCTTTTTATTTCTCATATTTTTTTACGAAGACTTACGTAAGGTGGTAGGAACGATGGCTTATTCTTTGTAACTGGCCCAGGGAGATTTACAAGTGATTTTATAATTTTTATAAGTATTTATTTCTTTTGTCTTAGTCTAAGGCTTTATGCAGATTTAATGTTTCAAGTAAAGTCATTATATAATTCTCAGAGTGTAACATTTCTTTTGTCTTAATCTAAATTTTGTTCAGACAATAATTTGAGTGATTTAGTTTTTATGTAAACTTTCAAAGTGTTGTAATTATTATAGAAAATATTTATTTGTGTAAAGAGTGTGTCATTTCAATCACCAGTGTTTATTTCAGTACTCACTCATACCCCTATTAAAGAATCGAAGTAAGAGGTTGTTTGAAGACAGTAGTTCTTAATAATAATTACCCAGTGTTCTTGTGAGTGTACTTAAGAGACCTTTGAATATTCAGTGTTTTTATATATTGCTGTCTGGGAGTCATATAACTGTCTCAGAGCTCGGGTATTAATACTTTCAAGTGTAACAGACTTAATGTAAAAAAAACAGGTGAGTTTGAAACTTGAGAGGTTGTGTAGCTTGCCAGCCATAATATATATATTATAAACTGGTTCCTAGACCACGGAACTATAGTAATTTATATATATATATATATATATATATATATATATATATATATATATATATATATATATGTATATATATTATATATATATGTATATTATATATATATATATATATATATATATATATATATATATATATATATATATATATATATATACATACACGGTATATGTGTTCGTCTGTAATCCTGTTTGTGTGTGAGTACTTGTCTGTAGGGTTGTATGTGTGAATATGTGCGTAAGGATATATTTAAAATATATATGATTGGCTAGTGGAAAAATGCTCGAAATAGAAAGCCACAAATAAAAGATATATAGATAGCTAGATAGATAGATTGATAGATACCATCTATAGTAATAGGAAGCAAGAATTTCCACATAGTTCAGGTACTAGGCAAACCGCTTTTTGCACCTTTTCATAACGGGAACGTGAATGAGGAACCCAACATACTCAGTGTATGAATGAGATACAAGGAAATTCCTTTTAGTTTGATCATCAAGAAAAGATAATAAGACGAAGGAGGCAATTAGACCGGCTGTTTTAATTTCCGTAAATCTTTATTGGTTTTTAATTCATTATTAGGATTTTTTTTTTCTTAGAATTTATTATGAAATCATGAGTTCCTATCATGCGTATATCTTTTCTTTGGAATTCTGTAAGAAATATATTGCAACTAGTAGATGAAAGATGAAAAAAAAAATGGATTTTCACGCCAATTCTTAAGAAATCTTCGATTTCTTTTATCATAGTCTGGAATGTTATAAAGAATCAGTTTTATTGCCTATTCAGATTCAAATTACAGAATTATCTTCAAAATTTACAATTCACAATTTAAAATTTTATTCTATATTTTCCAATACGGTTTCTTCGAAAGATCTTATCAGAGAAGGTGAATAAGATCTGGAGAGAGATAATATTGCAAAAAAGGAAGAAGAGAAATAATGTAAGGCGTCTCTTTTTCCTGCTCGTATTCAGATACTGAAGGTTACCCCATATCAAATTTTTTTCCGAGTACTCTGATCGGGTTGAATTATGATGTTGGGAAGAGGAAACATTTGCTCAAGTGATATGAGGAAATTTGGTCTCAAGGGTAATACTGTTCATGCCTAAGCTAATATTGCAGCGTTTGCTATGGAGGCTATGCCCTTGGTTACTTATTATTTATTAGTCTGATATCTTGTAAGAACATTCGAGCTAAATTGTTAAATCTAAAGTTTTGCAAAAAAAAAAATATATATATATATATATATATATGTATATATATATATATATATATATATATATATATATATATATATATATATATATATATATATATATATTAGCTAAAGTAGATCTAATATCTGGCAAGATGATTGGAGGGTTTATGATAGTTTAAAATGCAATTTTCATGAAGGAGTGACAGTTTCTGGGTGGGATTTCCTGCCTGAAGAAAACCAAACCTTACGCACCGTTACCGTAGATTATCGAAAATATATTAAATAATTTAATTTGCAACGAGTACGTGATTTAAAGTCACACCCTATCTCTTCTTAATCTGCAAGGTCTCAGTGGTTGCACAATGAATAGCCGTTTACGGCCAATAGAAGCTATGTAAATGATCAAAGTGTCTTCATGATGGGGTATGTATGAGCTCAGAGTTTATTTTCTATTTGCAGTTATATCATATCTTCCAGATGAAGAAATGCATATGTAATATCACATGAATCCCTATATATAACATCTGTGATAGTTTTGGGACATCACTCGGACTTAAAGCTATCTGTATAAGCTAATAATTTCCGCATGTCACTACAATTTCTGACAAACAATTGGACGTTCAAAATTACTTAATAATATTAAGACTTTTCTTTAAATCTATAACATTTCGTCACAGTTTTATTTTACAAATGGTTGCATTATTTGTTCATAATTCATCTAAGACAACTAAATAACACTTGCTTTTTTATTAGTTATGTCTAGAAGAAAAGTAACGTGTTTAACAACTCATCTCTTTTTGTGTGCCCTATCTTCACTCATTTTTTATAAATAACAATAAAATAAACATTACTCACTTTTCTTAAAAAATATTTTAAATAAGAACTCATTTTAGATGTAGATAATATATCAATATCAATTCATGAGCTTTTTGAGTAAAAAGATATGTATAATAATATGGAATAAATTTGTTTAAGAATTGTTTTTGTGAAGGAGTCTTCTCCGAAGTATTACCATTCTAACAGTAAACCTTTGAATATCCAAATGATACACCACTGTCTTATTGAAAGTCGTCATAACTGTTCAACTAGACACGCACTTTGCCATGAACTCAAGAAGAATGTTCTGTCTTTCAGGAAATTTCAACAGATAGGAAATCTCCCGTTACCAAGGAGCTCTTTGATTTGAGTAATTCTTTTTGTACCGAGTCATATATATATATATATATATATATATATATATATATATATATATATATATATATATATATGTATGTATGTATGTATGTATGTATATATAGTAAATTTTATTAGCTATTCATTTGTATTTAGTCAAAACTAAGTATTCTTTTGTTTTTTAGTATAATAAGCTCATATATATATATATATATATATATATATATATATATATATATATATATATATATATATATATATATATATGCAGATGATGCTACTCCCTTTGCACCAATTCCATCCCCTGAATGTAGATCTGGGGTTGGTGAATCCCTTAATAGATATTTAGCTAAAATTAGTGCATGGTGCAAATTATGGGGTATGAAGTTGAATCCTAACAAAACTCAAAGTATGATTGTAAGTAGGTCAAGGACGGTGGATTTGCAACATCCGGATCTCAGTATTGATAATGTTTCTTTAAATTTGGTTTTCGTAAAGGCCTTGGAGCATGTGATGCCCTTCTTACAATCTCCAATGCTGTACAGAAATCCCTTGATTGTGGTCAGGAAGTTCGTATGATTGGCCTTGATTTTAGTGCTGCCTTTGACTGTGTTAATCATGAGGCCCTTGTTTTCAAACTGAAACAGTTGGGAGTGGGTGGGTCGTTTCTTAGCATTATTATTGATTTTTTAAGTAATAGATCTCAAAGAGTTGTTGTTGATGGGCACCATAGTGAGTATAGGAATGTGATATCCGGTGTTCCACAGGGTAGTGTTCTTGGCCCATTACTTTCCACACTATATACACATTCCATGTAGTTTGGCCTAGAAAACAAGCCTGTTGCATATGCAGATGATGCTACTCTCTTTGCATCAATTCCATCCCCTGAATGTAGATCTGGGGTTGGTGAATCAATTAATAGATATTTAGCTAAAATTAGTGCATGGTGCAAATTATGGGGTATTAAGTTGAATCCTAACAAAACTCAAAGTATGATTGTAAGTAGGTCAAGGACGGTGGATTTGCAACATCCGGATCTCAGTATTGATAATGTTTCTTTAAATTTGTATGACTTAAGGTAATCATCTAATCCCTAGTTTGCAATTTGGTTTTCGTAAAGGCCTTGGAGCATGTGATGCCCTTCTTACAATCTCCAATGCTGTACAGAAATCCCTTGATTGTGGTCAGGAAGTTCGTATGATTGGCCTTGATTTTAGTGCTGCCTTTGACTGTGTTAATCATGAGGCCCTTGTTTTCAAAGTGAAACAGTTGGGAGTGGGTGGGTCGTTTCTTAGCATTATTATTGATTTTTTAAGTAATAGATCTCAAAGAGTTGTTGTTGATGGGCACCATAGTGAGTTTAGGAATGTGATATCCGGTGTTCCACAGGGTAGTGTTCTTGGCCCATTACTTTCCACACTATATACACATTCCATGTAGTTTGGCCTAGAAAACAAGCCTGTTGCATATGCAGATGATGCTACTCTCTTTGCATCAATTCCATCCCCTGAATGTAGATCTGGGGTTGGTGAAGTCCTTAATAGAGATTTAGCTAAAATTAGTGCATGGTGCAAATTATGGGGTATGAAGTTAAATCCTAACAAAACTCAAAGTATGATTGTAAGTAGGTCAAGGACGGTGGCTCCTCAACACCCAGATCTCAGTATTGATAATGTTTCTTTAAATTTGTATGACTTTTAAAATCTTAGGTGTGATTCTCGACAGCAAATTTACTTTTGAGAAACACATTAGGTCTGTGTCTTCTTCAATTGCACAAAAGTTGGCTTATTGAGAAAGTCTTACAAGATTTTCGGTGATCAATCTATTCTGCAGAAGTGTTTTAATTCTTTCATTCTACTTTGTTTTGACTATTGTTCTCCTGTCTGGTGTTCAGCCGCTGATTCTCATCTTAATTTGTTGGACAGAAACTTACGGTCTATTAAATTTCATATTCCAGACCTAGATATTAATCTTTGGCACCGTCGTTCAATTAGTTCATTATGCATGTTGCATAAGAATTTTCATAACTCTGACCATCTTTTACATTCAGATCTCCTTGGACTATACTATCCTGTTCGTAATACTAGGCAGGCAGTTAATTCTAATAGTCAGGCTTTCTCCATCATGAGGCTCAATACTACACAGTATTCTAGAAGTTTTATTCCAGCTGTTACCAAGTTGTGGAATGATCTTCCTAATCGGGTAGTAGAATCAGTAGAACTTCAAAAGTTCAAAGTTGGAGCAAATGTTTTTATGTTGATCAGGCTGACATGAGTCTTTTTATAGTTTATATATGACATACAGTATCTGTTTTTGACGTTGTTAATAGTTTATATAGGACATATCTGTTTTGACATTGTTACTGTTTTTAGAATGATTTATTGTTAATTTAATCTCATCATTTATTTATTTCCTCATTTCCTTTCCTCACTGGGCTATTTTTCCCTATTGGAGCCCTCGGACTTATAGCATCTTTCTTTTCCAACTAGGGTTGTAGCTTGGCTAGTAATAATAATAATGATAATAATATATGACATATCTGTTTTTGACGTTGTTAATAGTTTATATAGGACATATCTGTTTTGACGTTGTTACTGTTTTAGAATGATTTATTGTTAACGTGTTCTCATCATTTATTTATTTCCTTATTTCCTTTCCTCACTGGGCTATTTTTCCCTGTTAGAGCCCTTGGGCTTATAGCATCTTGCTTTTCCAACTAGGGCTGTAGCTTGGCTAATAATAATAATAATAATAATAATAATAATAATAATAATAATAATAATAATAATAATACACAATAAAAATAAGTTTTGTATATATGATTTTAGTTTCATTGATTTAGACATATTATGTTTATTTTCAACTTTATTGGCTAAAAACTCAATTTCCTATTATAAATTACCTTTATTCACTTGTGACCACCATTCTTGTTAAGTAGTTACATAGCTTTAGTGGTTCCAATATTATTTTCTTTTGGTTAATCAGTTCCATAAAATTGTTCCATATTACAGACCTTTTCCTTATAATGTAGCTTTGATGACTCATCCATCATTAGTTTCTCTTTATTAATTCAACTTCATTGGCTTATAAACAATGAGTTTTTGTTCTATTTTTTCGGCTTTGTTAGTTAACATATAAAATTTTGGGAAGTTATTATAAGTTTCCAAAAATGTTGGTTCATAAATACTACGATTTTTTTTTTGGTCTAATGTATCATTTCAAATTTATTGATTCTTAAATGAAACGCTATTTTCTTGTTAGCTAAGGTTTCAAATTTATTGGTTCATAAATGCCTATTTTTTTGTATTGTTATTTGTTATATGTGGCTATAAACTCAATTTTCTATGTATGTCTACCATTTCAACACAAATTTTCCAGGGAAATGTTTGAGGAACTTATTGTTGTGTAAAATATAATTTTCGTTTTACAGTCTCATCACATACACAGAGGTCAACTTGATATTCATTTAGTGCTTCTTTTCTTCCTGGAATATCCACTTTCACTTATATTTCGTCTCTTTTTTTTTATTTCCTGTATCATTATCAGTTAAAAGCTATCTTTATCCTAGTGCCTCTGTACCATGGTCTTCCGCTGTCTTGGGTTAGAGTTCCCTTGCTTGAGGGTACACTTAGGCATATTGTTTTATCTTATTTCTCTTCCTCTTGTTTTATTAAAGTTTTTATAGTTTATATAGGAGATATTTATTTTAATGTTGTTGCTCTTCTTAAAATATTTTATTTTTCTTGGTTTCTTCCCTCACTGAGCTACTTTCCCTGTTGGAGCCCCTAAGCTTATAGCATCCTGCTTTTCCATCTAGGGTTGTAGCATGAAAAGTAATAATAATGATGATAATAACCATTTCTATTATTTTGGAGGGGGGTGGGAGTGGGTTGCTTAAAATATTCTCAAAATCCTTCAATCTGTCAGAATTAAAATGTCCCTTTACTGTCCATTGAGGAAATTTATTTGCACGTTCATTATATTTCTTCATCTCTTCTTCTTAGCATTTTACATTGTTCTGACAACTCGGTCTTTTTGAAGTGGAAGAAATATATTGTCGCCATTGTCTTAATTTTTCTCTTGTTATCCTTACTCTTCTTCTTCTTCCCATTGTTACTCTTAAATTTCTCTTCCCCTTCACCCCTTCACCCCAAGATTCAAGAAAATGGAGGATACGGAACACTTAATGAAGTTGGTCACGCTTTCCTCTTTAATAATGGCAAGGGCGCCCTGAGGAGTTATCTTCAAGATCTCCTTCATGCGCTTTTCTCACCCCTTTTCACCATCTTCATTTTCGAGAAATTGATCCTTTTTTTTTTCATCTTAACTTTGTTTGATTTTCTTCATTTCTCTATTTCATTGTCATCTTTGTTTTTGATAAATTCACGAGTCTTTCTTGATAAATTCCTTCTTTCTTATTTCGTCTTTACTTTGTTTTTTTTCCTTCATTTCCCTACTTCATAGGCATCTTTGCTTTTGAGAAATTCATTCGTCTATTCTTAGCTGAATTTATACAAACTATTATATAACACCAAAATGTTTGTCACTGGAATTTATAAGAATTTTTGCCTGATATTAGACAAAAGTATTTCAACCAAATAATGGGGGATGATCTTTAGACTGCTTTTCTAAATACTACAAAACAATTAAATTATATATGACAACCTAAGACTTTGGCAATAAGTTTTTTTTTTCAATTATTTTTCAATTAATTGATTATATGATTTTCATAGTTTACTTTGCATTCTAGAACGTCACGAGTATTTACTGTATATTTTCCCGATCACATTCTCATTGACTTTTTGTTTGCGCAACGTTTTTATGATTCCATTCATGTTTCTAATCAAGTAGTTTGGCAAAATTTGAAGATTAGTCGGGATTGTTGTCTTTATGAAGCTTAGTAATATTCAGTAGATCAATCGTTTTATTACACACAATATTTTTGTCACAAACTGGTACATTCCTGTTGAATACATTTTACTACCATGCTAGAACTGTTGATTGGTCTTCAAAATCTCTCTCTCTCTCTCTCTCTCTCTCTCTCTCTCTCTCTCTCTCTCTCTCTCTCTCTCTCTTTATGCATTCTTTTGTCTCAAGGTTTTTTTTTTTTTAGTTTTATACTAGTTCAACTTCTTCAATTTACCAGGATTTTGACTCTTCTTTCTCTTTGTGTTTTTTATTAGTGGAGATCAATTTTTTTTTCATTTTCTCAATGTTTTACACAATTCATCTTCTTTATTCTTTCTATTGCATAACATCTAAGATAACTACTCTGTTATTTTCCCTCCCACTTTGAGCATCAGCAACAATTTCTTCTACATTCCTCCTGTTCCCTCAAACCTGAATTATCTTTGTACCATTGCCAACCCGGATGGAAACTTCTCGGAACCCTGCGCATGTATTTATGTTATGTTGAAAGGGAGAAAGATGCTGGTCTATGTGGTTGGTGGTATATAGATAAGAAGTGTTAGATACTGTGTGCGTATGTTTGTTTGTGTGTGTCTGTATGCTGCTAGAGGAGAGACAGACGAATAGACATGGGGGACGATTGGTTCTACCGTAAATGTCTTTGGCGGCCAACAGGGTCACCTGTGCTTGCTCTCTCGCCAGCTTTCTATGCGAACTAGACCCAGTTTCACCTTCCCGTAGGCAAAAAGAACTGGAATGCTCAGAATTACTTCCCTGTAGAATGCGAATATCATATGCTTGTGAAAGGTTAGTCAAGAAGCAAAGGCTTGTCATGTGCAATGTCATTAAAGAAAAACTCCAAAAGATAGTGACCTCTGGAGACCCTGCATTACAGCCAAGTTTACTGTTAGCTACAGGAATGTTTGCCCCCCCCCCCCATTTTTTTTTTTTTTTCGTTTTTTATGATTTGGTGTGCCTGCTTTAATGTATTGTCTTGACAAGTACTGTGAAATTGGACAAATATACGTATTTAAAAGTGTGAAAAGCTAATACCATTTAGATCATGAACTTTATAAAAATATATAATGGAGTATTAATGTAGGCCTATGAATATATAAAAATCGTTTTCTAAAGTAAAAAGATAAAGGAGTACTGTACGTATGACGCCCTTAAATGAAACTTCAAAAATTATTATTTCAAAACAGGTCATATCCCTGAAATAGGAAAGATAATATACCTAAAGTTTTACCTATTGATTAAATGTCTCCTAGCCAAACTGGATCACTAAATAATATCATATATAAACAGGTTTAGGGGATAGTGTATGATAATTGCATTAGAGAAGTGGGAACTGAAAATAATCATGAAAGTCAACCGAGTTAAATTCTATTTTCTCTTACACTAGACAATGAATGGACAATAACGTGTTTGGAATGCTTCTGAAGACACCATTATAGATGTTTAACTCGTCCGGAATGACCTCCTTGAGAATGCTATTCATATTTCTTTTTAATAATGGTAGAAATGAATAGCAAAAGTTTCCTGTGCTTTTTATCGAGCTTCCCTTAAATAAAGAGAAATATAGCCAGATAGTCTTCCATGCCAATCATCGTTCTTCGAAATAACAGAAGAAATAAGACAAGATATATGTATTGCAAAACTTTTTATGTCTCCTATGTTTTTTTTTCTTTTTTAGTAAAGACAGGGATGTGACAAAAACAGTAGCATGTCTCTTATATGGATTTTTAAAACTAGAATGAATAAAACAAAAGTTATTAAACAATTTCTTAATTTTTTTTTTCCAAAACAAAGAGCTAATGAAGCAGTGATGTTTTATCAATAACTTTGTCTTCATAGAGATTTGTAATGTTTTTCAATGATTTAGATAATGATACATATTCTACCAACAAGAGGAAATTAAGTGTTTGATTGTTTGGATATAAGTAGGGTAAGTGTGGACGAATTGACTTTCGCTAATGCTAATCATTTCCAGAGGTACCTTTGAAAAGTTGAGTTGGAAGAAAACCTATGGTGCAAAATAGCATAACGTAAATAGATTATAGCACTAAAAGAAACAACCATAGAATCTCTTCGCACTCCCTGCCTAAAGAGTAAAAGTGGCCCTATGGGAAAATTAGACAAATGTTAAGATGCAAATGATAGGATTCCTTATTAGAAGAGGGTTGGGAAAGGAAAGTCTCCTTACATCCTTAGATGTACGATGATGTTGAGTTTTGAAATTTAACGTTTTCTTTGACTTGAAATTAATCAAACACTTTATTTCAGGGTATCATTGACAAGTTCGGAACTTTCAAATCATGCTACTCTTTAGGGTACAAGAACTAAACAAAAACAAAAAAAATGCAGTACAAAGGCCTCAGACACGTTTTTATTCAAGCCTGGGGTTGGCCAGTTTCATCATCACGCTGACCTGTGCGAATTTCAGATAGTGGGAGATTTTTGTATGATCGTTCACAGCAAACCAACCTAGTATGGGTGGCTCTGACTAGCATAGCTTTGCTGATCATAGCTATATACAAACGCTCTCACCACGTTAAGGTATCCCCACTCAGAAACGGGTATATATATATATATATATATATATATATATATATATATATATATATATATATATATATATATATATATATATATATTTATATATAGATAAGTATATATATTTATATATATAAATATATATATATATATATATATATATATATATATATATATATATATATATATATATATATACACAGTATATGTATGTGTGTGTGTTTAATGACACAAAACTACATCTTATAACCTGGACGTACTACTTAGCACATAGACAACCTATTTTTCAACAGCTTTGCAGTCTAGACATTCAAACTTAGATAGCAATCGATTAAATAACAGTAAAGACAACTCCTTTGTGAAATTTACTCCAATTCATCGACAGAGGGAAACTAGGTTACTGGTGTCTCGAACGTTGCTTTCTTTATGAAGGTGAAGGCTAAGTATCATGTACGCCAACTGTCATACGTTTTTATGACAATTATCGTGCGTGTAGAAAAAAAAAATTCAGACATAAATCATTGAGTTATGATAGCCGGAGGTTCATCGGTAAGAGAATGGTTTGTCAGGAAGTTATTCTTTTTCTTTGGTAGGCAAGGATGAATTTCTAGTCTCTGGCTTAATGTGGAAGTGGGGTTCGTTAGAAATCGTTCAATTTTCTATATCGGTTATAGAAAAATTACATGTTTAAGCGTCTTTATTTCCTCTAATGAATTTCTGCAACATAAAAGGCTTACTTGTTCTTGCATGTGGTTTTCAACCCCATTAGGACGCTGAGTTTATTTTTTGTAATACAGTAAATGATAAAATGAAGGAAAAGAAAAAGTAACTTTAGTTTTTTACAAGAATTTGTGAAAAAGGTGAAGCGAATGGGACGTGCATAGATTCTTCATGTAATAAAGCTAAGAGCATGCGTCTTCTGTGTTATGCGACATAAGATTTCCTTTTGACGTGAAAAAATCACGAGGAAATCAGTTTACACATTAAGAATTTTCATATAAAAACAGCAGACTGCATTTATTTTCTTTTCATAAAAATACCTCTGCATTTTATAATGAGCGCCATTACATGAAAATGATTTTGTCTTTAAAATACTGATAAAAAATAAACTGTTAAAATAGAGAAGGAAAAGCCAAAGGCGCTGAGAGAGGAAACCAATGTCAGAGAAGGGAAAACCAAATAAGGGTTGAAGTTTAGGAAAGAATTTGGCCATTCGCCATGTCCTCAGAAGACCACTTTCAAATACTTGTGCGAAATACTTTCTCCTAAAGGACAAAGATGTTGCGTTTTTCCTCGCTTCACTGACGAATTTTCACTTTTGAATTCCGCTGCTTTCACCAGTGCAGTTTTCGGGACAATATATATATATATATATATATATATATATATATATATATATATATATATATATATATATATATATATATATATATTCTCATCGTCGTCATCATCATCATCATCAGCCGTTACTAGTCCACTGCGAAACAAAGGCGTCTGTTTATAGCCTCCTTGTGCCAGTCCACACACGCAACCTTTCTTGGTTCGTCAATTCATCGTCTGCTCTTCTTTACCCTACTTCTTTTGCAATCTTTAGGTACCATTTCTATGATTCATAATGTCCATCTATTGTCTGTCATTCTCATTATATGTCCTTCCCATGTCCTTTTCTTTTTTCTTTTATGCTGTTAGATTATCCTGTACTTTAGTTTGTCCTCGTATCCATATTGCTCTTTTTCAGTCTCTTATTGTTGTTCCCATCATTATTCTTTTCATAACTCTTTTGAGTCGAAGCTAGCTTATATTCTAAGGCTTTAGTAGGGCT
>NC_090761.1:36869241-36885832 GCF_036898095.1 Palaemon carinicauda
TTTATAGTCTTACTTTTTTAGCAAAAGGCTAGACCCACTATCAGTTACTGTGGAAACTGCTGCCTTGCCGCTGGAGTTTTATTAAAGTTAGGCCCAACTTCGATAGCTACGGTTGATTACTGCAAGGGCATGCGATCGTGAAAGCCTTGTGCCAAACTATTGACCGTGCTTGATGCTATTTAGGCGTATCAGACAATCGATCTATTGATGATGGTGGGAAAGAAAAAGACGATCGATGAAAATCAAATAATGAAAACTCCATACCAATCAACATGTCTCTTCAAGAGAAACCAGCATACAAACCTTTCATACAAGATTGTCACCAAACTTATTACACAGAGGTCTCAGCAAATAGCTTTCTAGGGTAATCTTATACAAAAATTCCATACCCTCAGCCTTTCAATTGACAATTAGTGGCAAAGTTGTAGTTATTGGCAACTAGCAGCCTTTTCTATATCTAAGAAAGATTCAAAAAATAAATTATCACAACCAGCTGCCATGAAATATTCCACACATATTAATCTCCTTCTAAGGAGATCTGCTGACAAAGGTTTCATATTACATAGAAACCAAAGCTGAAAGAGAGTTGCTTGCAAAGACTATATTGAGTAATAGACTGTCTAAGGAGAAACGATAACGAATATACCATACCTGATAACCATCCAACCTTTTGATGAAATACGATGACGAAGAAGCAATTGTCATTCTAAAATGGGCCGCTGACAAAAATTTAACATCAAATCATTGCTTGTAATTTTTCTATTCCATGTTTGAAAATAGTAAGCCACTTTATGAAGACGTGCTGTCAAATTGTCATCACATACTAGATAACCACCAATTTATTTAAAGGGAAGAGCTGATGAATATTCAGTATTTGTAAAACAACCTTCTTAGGCACGTTTACAGCAAAATCATTCTTCATAAATTATTTGTTAGTGATTACTGTTGCCATAATTCCATCCATCCATATACCAAAGGCACTTCCCCCAATTTTGGGGGGTAGCCGACATCAACAAGAACAAAACAAAAAAGGGGACCTCTACTCTCTATGTTCCTCCAGCCTAACCAGGGACTCAGCCGAGTTCAGCTGGTACTGCTAGGGTGCCACAGCCCAACCTCCCACATTTCCACCACAGATGAAGCTTCATACTGCTGAGTCCCCTACTGCTGCTACCTCCGCGGTCTTTGTTGCTGTCTCACAGGATACTTTTACAGGAGAGGGGGTTCCCAGCCCCCTCGTCCCGTCCCTTTTAGTCGCCTCTTACGACACGCAGGGATAACGTTGGCGCTATTCTAATTGTTTTATGCCCCCGCGGCCACAGGGGGCATAATTCAATCCATTTAATTTAACAGCCATGGGAAAGACTTCCTATTTAAGCATTCTGATCCTTTGAGGGAAAGCCGTTACCAAAGATCTAGCAATTGAAAATCCTTAACCTATCAGCTTCATTAAGGTTTCCTTTCATACGGCATGCTAACATTCCTCCTCATTGGCCATAGGGAGTGTGTTTGAATGTTCGAGTGAAGCAACGTGATGTCTTGAATGAGGAGAAAGCTGTTTCTCCAAAAGCCTTCCTGTCGTTTCTTGTCTCAGTGAATAGCGGTGACATCCACCATATGGGCAATTGTTGCTTGAAAGGGGTTAGGTAATGTTTGCTCAGGTGGTAAACAAAGTTGTTTGGTAATAGAGCTTCTTCCTCTTGGGCCGTTGTTTGTGCTCAGAATGAACTGCAACTATTTTCTTTGAAAGAATATGTAATTTCCTTTGAATTTTGTGTTACGGATAGTATACGTGTTCTCTCTCTCTCTCTCTCTCTCTCTCTCTCTCTCTCTCTCTCTCTCTCTCTCTCTCTCTCTCTCTCTCTCCCAAATACTTTTATGCCAAATGATGCTCTGGGATGACCAACTTTAAGCTTACCTAGATCGAGAATCTCAATGGATTTGAATATATGATTTTATAAACTTATCATGTTTATTCATAGATAAGACAGGAATTTATCTTGAAATTGATAAAATATCCTACATCCTCGAGTAAAATTCACGTGATATGTACATAGGTATGGAGAGAGAGAGAGAGAGAGAGAGAGAGAGAGAGAGAGAGAGAGAGAGAGAGAGAGAGTACACGCACAGCTACACATGTCACAACGATATTCACCTCCCTCAAGGCTAAAAGGATTACAGAAAGTCTTTCAAAAACGTGGGTGTATCCTCAGCAGGATAGAACCATCCATTAACATTAACTGGTTACGCCCATGAATGTTTTCTATACACAGTGAAAGGATTCACCTACCGATTATATTATCCAGTGATGGGGGTCATTGGAATTTCATAGCAAAACTGCAGCAAGTAATATATTAAAAACTTACATTGCTGGCTTTTATTACACTCCTGCAAGAATTAAGTTCCATCATGCAACGGAGAACCAAGTATTGATAACAAAATTATGTTGATGACTTCTATATTGATTTCATATTTTATTCTTAAATAACAAAATCGTAATCACAGATTGCAAATGACCTGTAACTAATTTTAATTGATGTTTATTTTTCCGTAGATGTTAGTCTCTTTTGGACCTCTGAATAAAATGCCCCATAAAAAGTCTCATGTTTGTCAAATCTGAGAGAGAGAGAGAGAGAGAGAGAGAGAGAGAGAGAGAGAGAGAGAGAGTAAACAACAATTTTATTGTCAAATATGATGAGATCGTTGGCAAAACATCACCCATTCACCACAAATTCCTCCATAAAACAAAACAAGCAGCATTTTTAGACGCACCCAAAATCTTCCAAAAAGTGGAAATGATCTGGGAGAATTCGCATAGATTCTCTCGGAATTTCGATCATCCCCGAGATAATGAAAGAGAAAGCATTTTTTCGAGTGAGTGAGGGCGAGTGCGCCCGTGTGAGCGAGAGTGCAAGTGCAGAGAACGTGCCACTGGGGGGGAGTGAAAGTGAAACGGGTGATGGAAGGGTAAGGGAAGGGTAAAACTAAGGGAGAGGAAGGGAGAAGGAGTAAATGGGAGACTTATAAAGGAGATTAGGGTTAAGTTTATGGACACGCACAGGTCAAAAAGGTCACCCGTCATGCCTCTTGATTTGTACTTTCGCTTCATGGAAGGGATTATTATTATTATTATTATTATTATTATTATTATTATTATTATTATTATTATTATTATTATTATTATTATTATTATCATTATTATAATTATCCTCATTATTATTTCTTCTTCTTGTTCTTCATCGCCTTCTTCTTCTTCTTCTTCTTCTTCTTCTTCTTCATCGCCTTCTTCTTCTTCTTCTTCTTCTTCTTCTTCTTCTTCTTATTATTATTATTATTATTATTATTATTATTATTATTATTATTATAATCAGCCTTAAAATTTCATGACAATAATAAATTGTTGAGACTGAACGCTCATGAGGCAAATAGAAAACAGATGACAAACGTACTGACGAATGAATAAGAATCTGCCATAAATCAATATTTGCAAACACGTCTGACGTTGAAATTCCGAAAACACATAGTTACGGTTGAACAGCGTTTTGTGTACGCTTGAGCGTATATTAAATAGCTCATTCAACAGATACGCTAGTCCAAAGAGAATGAAAGTTTTTCCTTTGTAAATATAAAATACATTTCTGCTCCATTGGGCTCACTTTCGACTCCAATTTTCTGATATAACAAAACAATTTTCTCCCTGGAAATGTTGTTCTCTAAAAACGCCTTTTCGTTGTCTGACCTGATGTATCTTTTGCTAGTGGCGCCCGAAGGGTAAATCCTTGGAATAATTTCTCCGGATAGTTTACTACGTGATCTCTTGACATACGTGACTTCGGGTTGAAAAGACGTGGAAACGTAACCACTTCCTTCCTTGAATGGGGTCGTGTTTCCCGGTTTAAAGATCTGATCTTGGAAGGTTTTTTTTTTTTTTTTTTTTTTTTTCTATTGAAGGAAACGGTCATTTTTTTTATTACCAAATAACAATAACCACCAAGGCGAAATTTCAAAAATATTATTATTATTATTATTATTATTATTATTATTATTATTATTATTATTATTATTATTATTATTATTATTAGCCTTGTTATAAACCCTAGTGGGGAAACAGGAGGCTACAGTTTAAGCCCAAGGGCTTCAACAGGAAAAAACAACCCAGTGAGGAAAGGAAATAAGGAAATAAATAAACTATTTGAAAAGTAATAACATTAAAGATAAATTGCTTCAAGAATAGTAACAATATTAGAAAGGATCATTCATATATAAACTATAAAAAGAAGAGTTATGTCAGCCTGTTCAACATAAACAAATTGGCTCCAAGTTTATACCTTTGAAGTTCTACCGATTCAACTACCCGATTAGGAAGGGCATTTCACAAATTGGTCATAATTGGACAAAAGACGTTAAAAAACTAATATGGGAGTTATGGAAATTTGGTGGTAATCAGTGGGACTTGAGCTACTACAAATACATCTACACAATAAAGTAACATCCAATTCTCCAACAAGTATCAAAATCTCCTCTTCTGGCTAACTTGTGCAAAACAACAGAACTTTGGAGCTAAGAAATCTGCAGTCTATGAAAAACAAAGGAAAAATGCCATTTAGTTCTACACGTCCATAAGCATCATGGTTCACCAAGAGACCTTTAATTTCACGAGATCGAAATGCTAAATTAGTTAATTTAGCCTCAGGAAAACAGGAATGAGGAAGATCAAGTTTCTCATTACTCTGTTTACTGTGAACACATCAGCCAAAAGGGTTGCCCTTTCCTTTGGACAGTGAGTGACAGCCATCTGGTTTAAGTAATGGGGGAACTGTTGCGTCTACACCAGAGTTCAGATTTAAGGGTAGCCCACCACTTATGTTACTAAGTTGTCCCAAAAAAGGTTTCATTTATACCTAAATTGCATTCCTTTTAAGTTGAAGCACAAACTCTGCGCAAGAGGTCTAAGCTGAGTTGAATTATTCCAAGTCAAATCTAATCTGTTACCTTTCGAAAGTTGATAGGCCTCCTGCTTCTCCAAATAAGTACTTCTACAATCATCATTCCTCAGGGTGTCTTTCACTCGGTACCTTAGCACACGAAAAGGGATACACCTATTGACTAGAGATGGGAAGATCCTGAAAAGTTTGTTTAATGATTAAAAACGTTTGATAAGAAAGGGTGACATGTACACCATTTTTGCTCCTAAAATTGTGAGGATTCTGCAAATTTTGACTAATGAAATTCAAACGTTTGATAAGAAAGGCTGACGTAAAGACTATTTTGGCCCCTAGAAATGCAATAATTCCGTAAATTTTGACTAATGAAATTGAAAACGTTAGATAAGAAAGGGTAGCATACGAAACACAAATAGAACAATATTCATTATATAGGCTCTATATCACCTTAGTGATATCGGTGTTACTGATTGGACATGAGTCGTGGTATGACAATGTAGCAATAGGAGTTAAATGGCGGACAGGAATAGAAATGAAATTATAAGAGAGATTACTCGAGTGCCATATGCTGATGAGATCATGGTGAGGGGTAGATGGAGATGATTTGAGCATGCTCTCCGCACTCCTCAAGAGAGATTACTTCACCAAACTTTCAACTGGGCCCCACAAGGTACTAAAAGAGTTGGAAGACCCAGGCCTACATGGCTGAGGACTTTGAAACGGGAAGTAGGAGATGATGAATGGAGAAAAATGGATTTAATAGCTTAAGATAGAGATGACTGTCGAAATCTAACCGAGGCCCTTGCGTCAATAGGCGTTGTAGGACATGATGATGATGATGATGACGTAGATAATTAGCCATGTGACTTCTTAATCTATATTTTTATACCCTTCAGAAACCTCGTGCTTGTGACCATCACAATAAAGACACGTGAAAGAGAATAAGCTTATTCAATGAGAAAAGCGAGTCTTAAGACTACATTCAGCCTTTTTTAATGGAAAAAGCTACTGTGTATGAAAATAAAAGACAAGGATGAAAGTGGTACGTCTTTTCTTAATCCCCTTTTATCTACTGCAGAAGAAAGTTTCATAGGAAATGATGAGGGTTTTTTTTTTTTTTATAGAGATATTGAGGTTTCGTATGTTTAGTGACGAAGCCGATTTTTCAAGTTAATCCATAGGATTTTTACCTACCTAAAACGACTCGTCGCTTTCGTGATAATCAAACAAGTTTTTCATTTTAAATGTTCATTAACAAATATTTAATGCACTTTCAGAATGTATAATAGTAAAAAGAAATTACAAATTGAATATATCCAAATTAATGAATGTGTTTTAGGCTAATATATATCGATATATATATATATATATATATATATATATATTACCAGCCAAGCTACAACCCTAGCTGGAAAAGCAAGATGCTAGAAGCCCAAGGGCTCCAATAAGAAAAAATAGCCCAGCGTGGAAAGGAAATAAAGAAATAAATTATGAGAACAAATTATATATATATATCTACAGTATATATATATATATATATATATATATTATATATATATATACAGTATATATATATTATATATATATGTGTGTGTGTATTTATTTGTATATATAATGTATATAATTATGTACATATATATATATATATATATATATATGTATATATAATATATACTGTATATATATAAATACATATATGCACACACACACACACACACACACACACACATATATATATATATATATATATATGAATGCTGTATATATAGACGCATACATTTACACATAAAATTTCACATAAACCTTTTGTTTAAAACAAATAACAGTAAAGAAGAAAGTCAAGATGGGAATTCATATCTGATTTCAATAATTTCTCCCTCATGTGAAGTCAATAATTCAGTGGAATCAGGTTCTTATATAGTATTTATTTTATTACTATTTAGAAAAAAAAAATGAAATAGAATCTGGTATTATATGACAAAACTATTTTAGCCTCAGTTGGTGACCATACCTGAAATGCCTTTGATATCGATAGCAAAACGGATGGAATATAGGCTACATTAAGGAAAACGTGTAAATCATAGATGTAATTGTATTAATTGTGTAGAGAGTATGATATAAGATTTCTGTGCACTTGACAAAGATTTTCATATAGGCCTACAAAACTCAAAGTCAATATATACCGTTAGAAACTAATCCAGACTAATATATTTGCACAAGTAATCTCAAATGCGAGTTAAAAGAGATTGTAGAAAAGAAGAGACATAAAGAATTTCATGCATGAGAATTCAAGTTATCTTCATGAAAGAAATGCGGACTCTGGTGTTGGGGAAGAAATAACTTACTTTTAGCAGAGCTAATACTTGTCTACGAATATACAAGATCAGAATGTGCTACGATAGATACGTTTTTTTCATTTCTGGAATGAAATTTTATACATTATCTTCAAGGCATGTTACGCATCGCTAGTATTAATAGAAATATTGTCATAAATGTTTATCTATTAGAACGATACATTGAATCTTTGATAGAGTATTTGCACTTAATACTTCAGTAGATGCGATAGATACTTTTTATAACTGAAGCTAATTGTAGGAACAAGACGAGAAGAAGAAAGGCAAGTGTATGATATTTTTTAGAATATAAATTTCAATGGTAACGGATAGTGGTATGAATAAAAGAAAGCTGTAAGATGATCAAATTATTGATAGGCTGAATTTGGCTCTTAGGTCAAACGAAGTCACCTAGAGGGATTACAATATTATTATTATTATTATTATTATTATTATTATTATTATTATTATTATTATTATTATTATTATTATTATTATTATTAGCTAAGCTATAACCCAAGTTGGAAAAGCAGAATGCTATAACCCCAAGGGCTCCAACAGGAAAAATAGCCCAGTGTGGAAAGGAAATAAGGGAATAAACACTGCAAGAGAAGTAGTGAACAATTAAAATAAAATATTTTAAGAACGGTAACATAAGGTAATGTTTTCTTATATAAACTATAACAACTTCATAAAAACAAGAAAAAGAGAAATAAGATAGAATAGTAGGCCCGAGTGTACCCTTAAGTTAGAGAACTCTGCCCCAAGATAGTGGAAGACCATGGTACAGAGGCTATAGCACTACCCAAAACTAGAGAATAATAGTTTGATTTTGGAGTGTCCTCCTAGAAGAGCTTGTTACCATAGCTAAAGTGTCTCTTCTACCACTTAAAAATTACAATGCAATAGTGAACCCCTGGAACGTAGAAGAATTGTTTGGTAATCTTTGTGTTGTCAGGTGTATGAAGACAGAAGAGTGTGGAAAGAGTAATTCAGACTATTCGGTGTATGTTATGCAAAGTAAAAATTAGCCGTGACCAGAGATAAGGTTTCAATGTAGTACTGTCTGGCCAGTCAAAGGACCCAATAACTTTTTAGCAGTAGTATTCCAACGGGTGACGGGTAGAAAGGATTTAACAATAACAGAGGTGAGAGCAACTGTTGGGGAGAAGAAGAAGAAATTAGAGCGAGAGAGAGAGAGAGAGAGAGAGAGAGAGAGAGAGAGAGAGAGAGAGGTGGGTGAAAAGGGTGTAGAATAGATCATAGGTTTTCGAGTTTTATTGGATATGGATGACTAGGTGGTTAAGGTCCAGAGATAAAAAAGGATGACAAAAACGGTAAGAATTCTAGATGACTTGGTCTCCTTCGATAGGAACAAGGCTGCTGTTCAGGGTCACCCCTTTTCTTCTTGTTCGGAAGCCGAGAGAGCTACTCTCTCTCTCTCTCTCTCTCTCTCTCTCTCTCTCTCTCTCTCCTAGTCTTAAATGACCTCTATTGCAGAAACGCTTCCGTTTTCAAGCACCGGACGGTATGAGGGAATGTCAGTAGAATCGGTAGAGCCTTGTTTGGGCAATATCCATTGTAACTGTAGTAGAAAAAGAAGTCTTGCCTTGCTTTCCTTGTTCTAATTACACCATCTAGAGTTTAGCAAATCAGTATACAACTTTATGAAAAGTAAGAGAAAATTGGTGTGTGTCTGTGTGCCTGTGTGTGTGTGTGTAAGAGAGAAAGAGAGGGGAATGCTATCCTCGAACTTGGTTTTGTATAAGATTTTCACTTTTATTTAAAATCCCTTATATGTATAGCATCTGCGTGAGAATCAAAAGGCATTATGTAAAGATGGTTATTTGACCTGATTATTCTGTAAGTGTAACTGTCATTTAGAAGCAGACAAGCACGTAGGCCTAAGACTTGCTAACTCCAGTGGCTCCACTGAACCCAGTAACTAACTGACCTGGAACAATGCGTTACCAAAGAGACCAGTAATTTCCTCAATCTACCTTATGGTTCCAGGTGTTCGTCCTTGCTTTCACTTATGAGTTTGATATAGCCTGAATAGAGGCAAACTTTATATGCTGAAATCTACATATTGACCTTAACCTAAGCAGGTTAACCGAAATTCAGTCTAACCTGTTAACGTTTTCTAGCTGAAAAGTATGCCAGTTACTTTGGCAAGAAATTTATAAGGTTCACTAGTTTATAAGTTTTATTTTAATATATCACCTTAGGTACTTGATGCAAATCGAATTATTCACGTTTCAGTATGAGGTTTGATTGGGAATACCGACTAGGAGAATTAAAACAATGTTCCTTTCAGAAAATTAAAGGAGCTCTTGTAGATTCATTTATAGATTATTTTATAGATTAATTATTTACAATTGTTATATTACAAATGAAATTATGATCAATTAGATAAAGATAAGGTAAATACTGCAGTGTTTTATATAGGCATGTTGTATATGGACATCAGCTATTACTTTGTTATACTTAAAAAATCATTTTAATGCCTTTCAACTTATCAACTACTCTTAGCAACGAATCTAGGGGCAGATGTTTCCCGAAAATTCACATTAACGTATGAGTACATTTATGCTCTATAAATTCCAGCCATTATTGCATGAGGGTGACCTTTATCCATCATGTATAAGTTTCTGTTGATGAGGAAAGCTACTACTAGGCAGAAGATGAAGCACTTAAGAGACTAAGCAATGGCGGCTTAATTGTGTGATTATTAGTAGTAAAAGCAACAATAGTGAATGGAGTCAAGAATATTCTGATATACATGTTTTCTTTAACATGTATAAGGGTCAGATGATTTGAATTTAGTTCATAAACGACGCAGATTAAGGTGCAGAGTTGAATAAGGCAGAAATAAGTGCAACACATTCATGTCTAATAAATAGATCTCGAAATGATAATGAAATGATGAAGTGATATTGAAGTGGAAAAGTATATAGAAGTCATGGAATTGCAAATTGCAAATCAGTTACGAAATTCATTTGTAAAATTTCTGCCTAGCTGGGATATATCATAGGGTCATTCTTCTCTTGAAAGTATCTCAGCAGAAAGAAAAGAAAGGACCGACAATATCCTGATATCTTGGAATATATCTTAAAGCCATGGAAAGCTGTACCAAGGAATTCTGCAAATTCTCTGTTAAATATTTTAAGCAAAATAGGGTGATGTAGTTCCTACTTTACATTAGGCAACTAATTACATCCAAAAAGACGACAAAACATAAACAGAAAGAAAAGTGTCTTCTAAGATACTACGAAAATCGTACTATAATTAGCGTTTAATTTCCTTTAAAGATTTGTAATAAATTTTTCCCTATGTACTGGAATTCTACAACGTTTGTTTTCATTCTTATTTCTTGAGCAGTTGACAGACGCGGCACAATGCCAAAACACCACACAGAACACTTAAGTTCAAGACGGTGCCACCTGCAATACGACGCCGCTGGTCTCGTGAGGATTGAGCTAATAAACTCATTATACGAATAATATAAAACGATAAGTAAATAAATATTAATAATAATAATAATAATAATAATAATAATAATAATAATAATAATAATAATAATGATAATATTATTATTATTATTATTATCATAAAGGTGATAATAACAATAACAATAACGATTAGAAGCGGTAGATACTATGACCTAGATAATAAGAGGGATACCATTAGAAACAAAAAGAGAGAACAAATTGAGTTTAAACATGTTATTGAAACGTTCATCATATATTTTATGACACGGAGGCTCGACAGAGAGTAGCCGATTATTCACCCGAATAATCTTAAGAAAGTACTTTATATGCTAATAGGGAAACAGAAGTTTGATGGACAGGATACTAAAGAGATGTGGTGGTTGGTGGTCCGAGAATCATCATGGGGTAATTCTGATTCCTTTTTTAAATTAAGTAAAGGGGAGATTGTGAATAATTATTGATGAATAATGAGACAGGTTTTAATTCACAGTTCAATAGTTCAGTCAGTCAGTGAGTATATTTGTATAATATGTAGATTTTTGTCGAGTCATAAATTCTGTTTATTATTATTATTATTATTATTATTATTATTATTGTTATTATTATTATTATTATTATTATTATTATTATTAGTAGTAGTAGTAGTAGTAGTAGTAGTAGTAGTAGTAGAGGCTAAGATAAAAATATTTTTATGACCATTGACTTAAAATGCTGACATCCATAGTCTAGTGTGATGATATGTAACAATGATTGAAGCAGAGAAAAGTATTTTCCAAACCAATTAAAGTAAATTGACAAAATAGTGATTCTCATATCATATGAACATAAAAGATAGGAATAGGTGAAGGGTGTTTAATAAGAAAATAATAAACATGATGAACATTCTTTCAAGTTATTTGAAATAATATAACGTCATTGTTGGTGTCGGCTACCCCCCAAAATTGGGGGAAGTGCCTTGGTATATAGATAACGTCATCTAAGCATGTATTTGCAAACGATCACTTACGCACTAATATGTAAGTATGTGTATACACAAAGCATTCTCAAGAACTCTGTGATAAATGTATTTTCTAACTTTCCTCTCCTGTATCAGTTCTTAAAGACAAAATCCAGTTTTGAATTTTGTAAACAAACTACACTTTTCTCCGTGCAATGGTCGGTCCGCTAATGGCGAAACCATCAATAAAATTGCAACAACAGAGAGAGAGAGAGAGAGAGAGAGAGAGGAGAGAGAGAGAGAGAGAGAAACAGTGGTTACAGTCCAGTCTCGTTAAGTAATGTAACAAGAGGGGCCACTTTGCAATATTACGTCACGAAGAGGGTGTGGATGTAGGCTTCAGGTCTGCTGCGTATCCAAGTTGCGTAAAATTTTTAATGAATTGACCATCCTCTCTCTCTCTCTCTCTCTCTCTCTCTCTCTCTCTCTCGGAGTCTATGATTAACCATTAAAATCTACAGTAAGTTAAGAGACCATCTCTCTCTCTCTCTCTCTCTCTCTCTCTCTCTCTGAGTCTATGATTAACTGTTAAAATCTACAGTAAGTTAAGAGACCATCTCTCTCTCTCTCTCTCTCTCTCTCTCTCACAGAGTCTATGATTAACTTTTAAAATCTACAGTAAGTTAAGAGACCATCTCTCTCTCTCTCTCTCTCTCTCTCTCTCTCTCTTGGAGTCTATGATTAACTTTTAAAATCAACAGTAAGTTAAGAGACCCCTCTCTCTCTCTCTCTCTCTCTCTCTCTCTCTCTCTCTCATTCTATGATTAACCTTTGAAATTTATAATAGATTAAGAGACCTTCTCTCTCTCTCTCTCTCTCTCTCTCTCTCTCTCTCTATGATTAACCTTTGAAATTTATATTAGAGTAAGAGACCTTCTCTCTCTCTCTCTCTCTCTCTCTCTCTCTCTCTCTCAAAGATTGAATACAGATATCTCAAGACAACATAACGAAATAAAGCGACAATACACAACCATGCAAATTACAGTAAAGTATTAAAAATTTTATATGACAAGTTTCCACAAACTATCTTTATATTAAAATATAGTGTTACGATTCCACTTGCATACAACAAATGAGAATAATAACGTACGTCCTTATCATGCTTTAACCACAGGATAGAAAGCTGACACTTCATGATCAGAAAACGATTAGTTCCACACCATGAGTCACAGAAAGATTCCTCAGCCATGGCGTGAATTTGTGCTTGGTACTGTGACGTCGTTTTGGAAAGCCACAATGAAACGGTCATGAGAGCTTCCATGAGTATATATTACTTGGCGTTACTTTTTTTAGTTCATACTAACTCTAAAGTTTTGTATTTTGCATTAAATTGAATGGTTCCCTTTTAGTGCTTAATCCCAAACATAAATGAGTAGTCTAGGTCTTAACGTTTGATAACAATCATTGCATCTACAGTGTGCAATTAAGGTAATTACTATAATTATCCAGTTACTTTGGAATGGCTGAAGGAAACCTCCATTATTATGAGGCAATAATTAGACAATTATTTTATTTACTGATCTTTTTTATATGATAAAAACTCTACTTTTTACAAAAGTGGTAAACATCAATGTAAACTAATGTGAATACCAGTAATGATAGCTTAATGAGAAGAATGAAATAATAAGGGAAGCAAGAGAAGGATTTAGAGATTCCATCAGAAATTATTTACAATAACTCAAAGACGATTCATGATGTCCAGAATTTAAAGAGATGTAAAGAACAGTGGAATACCTATGGCAATGCAATAGACAGAAAAATATGTTGTTGAAGAATGTCTAAGGTAGTACAGTTTAAGATATCAAAGGCTTTCAAGAGGCTTATTCCAGTTGAAAACCAAAACGATAATGATAATTTTTTTGTAAGTCCAGCAAATGAGCCTATCATTAGCGCTACCACCAGATATAATTACGTTATGTACAAGGAATGGTTCAATTATTTCACTAATATATCACCAGATGTCATTGTGTTTTCCTTTTTTCATAAAATTACATCTTACCATAATAAAAAGAAGGTTTTTGTTTATGACTTTTTCCTTTGGATAGTTAGGGAGAGAGCCATCTTGATCAAGGAAAGAAGGAACTGTTAAGTCAACAAAAAGGGTGCTAATTCAAGGATAGCTCGCCATTTATGTTTCTGGATTGTACCAGATCTTTATGCATGTTGCATAAGGTCTTCATAATCATGACTATCCTTTGAATTCAGATCTGCCCAGACTGTGGCACCCTGTACGTAGTACTAGGTATGCAGTTAATTCTTCAAGATTTCCATTCTCCTTGTTAAGGCACAATACTAAACAGTAGTCTAAATGATCCTCCTAATGCGTCTGTGGAATCGGTGGAACTTCTAAAGTTCAAACTTGCAGCGAATCTTGTATATGTTGAACAGCATGACATGATTCTCTCTTCATTGTTTATATATGATACCTATTTTAGTAGCGTAATTGATCTTAAGATATTTTATGCCTTTGCTTTTACTTATATATAGTTTATCTTTTTTCTCTTGTCTTCCTTCAATGGGTTATTTTTTCTATTGGAGTCCTTGGGCTTGTAGCGTCGTGCTATACCAACTAGGGTTGTGGCTTAACTACTACTACTACTACTACTACTACTACTACTACTACTACTACTACTACTACTAATAATAATAATAATAATATAATAATAATAATAGTGAGTGCATATGTGTTATTATGTGTGTGATATAACTATTAGTTCTATACCATAATAAATGGATCGTTTAATAGCCCCGTAAAACAAAGCCATGCAGATAGAAGATGGCTGCAAACAAAATGTCAATTGACATCCTTGAGTTCATCCAAGGTAAATAAAGGATAAAAAATTAAACCACAGCCACACGTACCCTTTTCGGTATCACAAGGATATCCGGAGCCTTTATGTAATTATAGACCCGTGTAAAGAAATGCAATTCTAAGGTACAGTACTTGTCTGTAGAAAAACAAAGAACATACTTATTGATTAAGATCGCCCTTGCAGATCGAATGACTGATTAGAAACGCTACGGTGTAACCCAAATTTTAATCCAGGTTATAGAGCAAAATATCATACAAATCTATTATCTAATTTCATTCTGACTTACTTTCACGTGTATATTATTATTATTATTATTATTATTATTATTATTATTATTATTATTATTATTATTACTACTAGCCAAGCTACAACCCTAGTTGGAAAAGCAAGATGCTATAAGCCCAAGGGCTCCAATAGGGAAAAATAGCCCAGTGAGGAAAGGAAGTAAGGAATCTTATTCATAGAATTTTATGATCATTTATATTTCATTTAATATAAAATTAAATCAACCATTTCATTCATTTAGGTACTTATAATTAAATTTCGTTTAATAAAAGCTAAAGTAGTTGAAATAATACAGGTGTTGTGAATAGACGGTAAAATACAAAAATTTTGTTTGATCTTCAATTTACCTTGTTAACTACTTTTTTTTTTTTTTTTGCTCGGAAACAAGACAAACGGGTTTATAATAAGAGTAAATAAGAACATTTTGAAGATCATGTAAATTTATAATGACCTATTCAGTGATATTGATGTATAGCTTAAAATCTTGTTTTATGCATGTATGAATGGGACAAATGACTTTATTGATAAGCTTTATGTTTCAATCCTTAGTTAAAGAATTATGATTTGAAATAAGAAAATATAATCATTTGAAAAATATCACTTCAAGAAGTTTGTAGTCCTTATCATGTGAAATGGAAAAGGAGGGACTAAATTTTTAAGCAATTGATTTATGTTCAAGACATCAATATAATATCTTTAGACGGTATACTTTGGTCCATATGATTTCTTTCTTATCTTTATTTTCATATTCTTAAGATTAGTTTGAGGTGGAATGAAAACTAATGAATATCTATATTCCATACTTACTTAATTATAAAATTCTAACAGCCTAAAACTTCTTATGTTTCGTCTGAAGAAAAAACGCTGGCGTACTTTTAAAACGACCTTGATATTAGACATTGTACAATAAGATTTTTTGCCGACCTCCGATAATTTTCCTTTTTTTGCTGACTTAAAAAACTAGAAATCCAAGTATACCTGTAATTAGTTTTTTGAGATATGTCTGCAGTTGAATGATAAAAGTACATAGAGATATATTATGATATGACATTTCTTTCTCTAATCCTTCAGAAAATGATATTTAGACAGTTCTCTTTTGTAGGGAAACTTGAAATAAGAGCAAACTTGAACAAAATCTTCTGATCACACTAAGGACATAATCAGAATCAATAATATGACAAATATAATTATGAAATAAAGAAAACACCACCCCCGTGTCTGAGAATCTTAGGTATTAATAATCTACATTGCTGAAGAGGCACCTTGAAAAAAATGCGAAAGTTCCTGTACTTTTTAATATACAACGATATATAACTATGGATTTTTAATACCCAAATATAACTAGGAAATGATAAAATTTGAAATTGCAATTAATAATTTTGTTAAGTAAAACAACATAACGACAATGATAGCAACAACCATGTCAATGATGAAAATATAACTAGGAAATGATAAAATTTGAAATTGCAATTAATAATTTTGTTAAGTAAAACAACATAACGACAATGATAGCAACAACCATGTCAATGATGATAATACTGCTAAAAATAAAAACACTTACAAAAACAAAATTATAGTAACAGCAAAAACATTAAATATGATATTTGACGTTCTGGAGTTCACGCATGCCAGTCCTCTCGCCTTAACTGGAGTGACTTGAATACGATTTGGAAAGAAAAAAAAAATGAAGTAGACGACCATGTAACCCTACAGACAGTGAAGGACCGTC
>NC_090761.1:36888832-36893832 GCF_036898095.1 Palaemon carinicauda
TCAAGGCCACTGATAACAGGATCAGATGCTGTTATCTTCCTTAACAATGCAATAGAAACCAGTTTCGTCCTAGGGTGATGATATTTCTTTTTTAATACAAAAATGGCCTATATCATAAGGAATGGTACGCGAACTGAAATACATACATACAAGTATATTTAGATAGACCGAGAGATAGGCAGACAATGTGAGAGAGAGAGAGAGAGAGAGAGAGAGAGAGAGAGAGAGAGAGAGAGAGAGAGAGAGAGAGAGAGGAGAGAGAGAGAGAGAGAGAGAGAGAGCAGTGGTATTCGTTATTTTATCCTTATAGAAAATTGTGATTATATAACTATCGTTTTCCAATTATAGTAAATTGACAGTTCTCAGCTTTCTTAGCAGTATTAATCAATATCGTTTTTATAATTTTCATTATTAACATCATAACCATCATCTAAATTAGTAGAACTGATACTTCAATGCACCATTCAGTTAGCTGGGAAATTACTGGTACTATAGCAACCACTCAAAATACGCCACCCAGGTAATTCAGTAATTAAGCTAATGAAGCCATGCTAGATATCACCAAGCATCTATCAAACTTCAATATAATCTTCATGTCATTTTGAAAGAGATCCTTGCAAAGTAGTACATTTTTTTTAAATTCTTTTAAATAAATTTTGTTTTCATTCTATATTTTTGAAGTTTCTCTAAGTCCTATTTATACTGTAATTCTAATTTAAATCTCAACCTTCATTTGGCACAGATGTCACTCAATGAAGAATGTAATGAATTCCAGTCTCTAATAAAAACTCATTGAAGTAAAGAAGGCTAATGGTAATTCAACTCCCTCATTTAAGAAGTTAGCCTCTGAACTTTCCCCTGTCCTTCGTCATCTTTTTACCTCATTTTAACCACCGGTATTTACCCTTCACCTTAAAAACAATCTCTTGTCCAACCTGTTCCAGAGAAGGGTTGAAATTACCGTTCGTTTCTTTTATTTTCCCGTCGTTCGAAATCAACCTGCAATGTAGCAAGAACATTCTCCACAGTCTTTTAGTTTTATTAGGTGCTGTACAGATAGCTTTAAGTTGAACTTCATGAAATTTCAGATGGTATTCTCCCCTCTATAATACTAAGCAACTTGTCTGCCTATGTGTGTGTGTGTGTGTGTATATATATATATATATATATATATATATATATATATATATATATATATATATATATATATATATATATATATTTATATATATATATATATATATATATATATATATATATATATATATATATATATATATATATATATATATATATATACCCCACGTACTCAATCTCTTTCCTGCCATGCTTCGTGGTATTTCCATACATTGGTCTCACTCCGCTCCTCAGCTATGGGAGAGAGAGTAGTCACACCCTGGTGAGAGAAAGTACCCCGAGAAGTACACTCGAAAACCACAATTTTCCAGAATTACCGAAAAAGCCGGGTTGTTGCTACGAACGGGGTGGGGTGGGAAGGGTTGATTTTGTGTGTGTAAGTATCTATCTACATATCTAGATGTCATTCTTGACGGCTCGGATACAGTACAGTAGTTGTCAAATAAACGGCGAGTGTTCCTACAGGAGTTTACGACCATGCACTTGCATCATTACCAACAAATCAAAAGAAATCCAATACTTGGCTCTGCAATGAAAATTTTTTTTACATCAATTTCATTGATTTGCAAAGATGTCCCATCCTCATATGGTTTTTCAACTTTTGATAACATATCCTTGAGATGAACAATACAAATTGTTATAGATTAAAGAACGCACATCAGCCTTGACTAAATTTGAAATACTCATTGTTAACACCAATCTCTTCATAATGTGTAGCTTTTTTTCCCGCCGATAACCAATTGGTATATGTAATTAATTTTTCGAAAAATCATACCTATTCTCTCTCTCTCTCTCTCTCTCTCTCTCTCTCTCTCTCTCTCTCTCTCTCCTCTCTCTCTCTCTCTCTCTCTCTCTCTCTCTCTCTCTCTCTCGTTCTTCCTCCTTCTCCATCTTCTGCTCCTTTTTCATCATAAAAGCTGAAAAGAAAGTACAAAAACTAGTGGGATAGATAAAGAGACAATTCAGATACAGAAACAAAGACACTGTACTACAGCTGTACACATCAATAGTAAGACCCTATCTAGAATAAGAAATCAAATTCTGGTCTTCAAGTATTCAGGATATAGATAGACTGGAAGCAGTACAAGTTTGGGCCAACAAACTAGTTCCAACACTAAGGCAATTTGGATGTAGACGGAGGATGGAACGTAAGAACTTATTTGATCTACCAACTTGACGGCTAAGGGCACAGTTATTAGAGGCCTTCTAAATACTTAAAGGAATAACAAATGTAGATTATAACAATCTATTCACGTTTAGCACAAATCAGTCCAGAGGTAACGGATACAAAGTGGAATTGAGAAGATGCAACACCACTCAATGTGGAGATTTCTTTGCATACAAAATAGCAAATACTGGGAATAGACTTCCAGCGGATGTAGTGAACAGTAACACGGTAAACGAGTTCAAGAATAATTTAGATAAGATCATAAGAACTCTGTAAGTGCTTAAACTAAATCGCTCTACCAAAGAGCAAATGGAGTCTCCACGGATGGACTAAAAAGTCTTTGAGACATTCAGATTCATTCTAAGTTCTTGTAACTCTTCTTGTTCCGGCATTTTTACTTAAGCTAATCTCTTCGGTCCTTGAAGAAGATTCTAAGCAAGGCTTGCCATTCCATTGTCAATCATGAGTAGAAAATGAAACGAGCAAGAAAATTACCAAATTAATGATTAACAACCTTGAACTTCAGATCCAACACAGCAGGAGCTCTAATGTCTCTTCAGCAATTACTTTTAATGCTTAAATAATTTGCTGGTATACCGTTACCTAAGGTCATATCGAATTTTCCTCTTCCTTTAAATGACGATCTATGAAAATAGACAAATTTTACTCATTATTAAAGGTGGCGAGGTAACTTTTACTTATGTTCTTTAGAGTTTTGTCCAACAAAAATTTACCCACATACACACACATTACATACACACACATGTATATATATATATATATATATATATATATATATATATATATATATATATATATATATATATATATATATATATATATATATATATATAAATCTATGTTTGTGTTGGTGTGTGTGATATATGTGAGGGTATAAATGTTTAAATATGTATCTCACGTATGTACGACTGCATGCGATGGGGCTGCATTGACAGTTATAAATACATGATTGATGAGCACGAGTTAATCTGCATGTTGTAGAAGTGGTCATTTTTTTTCCTCGGGTGTGTCAGTTTTCCCACTAATCTCTTTCCTTTCTCCCGAGATGGCCAGTGCGTCTGCGCAGAAGAGTCACGAAGATGCTTTACCCACGAGTTCAGATTCATCGTTCCGTCTGATCTCACTGGAAAGTAACCCGTTCCCTTTCTTTCGGGGATTGATCCACATTCCACGGGGAAATATGATAGAAGAGTGTGAGAGTCAGTTTTATCTTTATGCTGAATCAAGGAAAGGTTAACACTCTTTTTACTGGGAGTTTATACTTTATAAAATGTACCATTAAGTTTTAAGTTACTTTCCAAGAGAGATAATCATTGGTAAATCCTTTTATGGTTCTTCATAATAAATTTCTTAGTGTTCTGTGTCGTTATATCTTGCAAGATAGCTATCAAGATATCATTATACGGCTTTTTTTTTAGCAGATAACTAGCCCTACTTTCTATAAAGTCCTTCAGATATTACGTCTTTACAAACGAGCACTATATAACATTAATGAATTTAAATGTTATTTATTAATCAAAGCTGAGATTCAATAATGTCTTGCGTCGCATTTTGATGGCATGATTTGAATTTTTCATCTTTTCGCGATATCTGTTTTTTATTCCGAAAAATCTCCCAACTATTTTTTTTTCTCTTTGTTTTTAATGACTACAATCGTGATTACATACGAGAAAAAATATTTAATAAAATGTAGATTTTTCGTTTCAAATATACAAAATAAAAGGCATAATGATAAACTGTAATTAAACCATCCGTGGTGATTTCAACGCAGACAGAGAACGTAATCTCATGCAATGATAATTGTTAACTTTCACTTTTCTTTCAGTGAGAGTAAAATCAGAACAAAATAGCTTACAAAAAGGGTAATTTTGCTGCAGTGACGTTTGCAAGTCATAACGAAGAGACCACTTCAGTCTAAGATTAATGAGAGAATAATGCATCCCAGACATGCATTACTTTTCCTTTTGCAGAGACTTAACTTATGCATTCATTTAGTAACGATTAATCTATATTTATTTTTCCTATTGCTGTAGTTCTTGAGATTAGACTAATTTGTCATTCATTTAAATAAAAATAACAACTCGAGGAATGATGTCCTATAAAAATGATATTAAATTTAGATAAATTAACGAAGTACAAAACTGAATACTGGGGAAATAATATCAAAACGCTAACATGTGATTATCCTTACTTTTACCTCTTATGATGATTGTAAATCATCGAAGACATTTTTTCCACATTTAATTTCACATATATAAACAAGCACTGAATACAACAGATTAATTCAATTCACCATTATCCAATCCAGTAATATTTACCTGAATAGCTTCTTGCATAACCTTCAATACTTCCTGAAACTCTTTTGAAATAGCTTAGCTTTCTCTCTTCAACCCTACCCCACATCTATCTTCCTTTTTCGCTCTTCCCTTTACTCTAAATGCAATTTCAATATATCAAATTTAAGATATGAAATTTGATGTGTAATATATAAATCATAAAATACAAAACGTGATATACAGATTCAGAAACGTGTACTTTCAAACGGAAATCGAGAAATATGACATATGCAATACAAATTAAGAAAATCAAATTATATGATACAAATTACAAAATGTATAAATAAACCAAGAAACAAATGTAGAACATCACATGCTCTATGACGCCATTATTTAGG
>NC_090761.1:36898832-36903832 GCF_036898095.1 Palaemon carinicauda
TTATCAGTCGTCAATGGTCTGTTCACTATGCCTACCTCTCTGTAGTTCTGAATAATAATAATCATGTGATAAATCCGCAAGCTTTCTGAAGCAGTTCAGTTGAAAGATGAAAATCAGCCAACCAGACGTACAGACAAGTACAAGTGGCTGGGTAAAGATAGGTCGAAAGTGACTGGGAACTTGACCTTTCCCCCGTCCACTGTACAACTGATCATTATGGGCAAAAAGGTCAATTCGAGAGAGATGTTTGGTTAATTAGTTTATATGTTCTTCAATTGCCATTTTACTCATCAAAAATAGATATAAAATTCTCTTGAATATAACTGTTTAATCAGCATTTGAAAGACATTAAAAGTTATTCATATGATTGTTCCTCAGTTATATTATATTTTGAGTTATAATATATGATACCAAGTTGAATATTGATAGGGATTCATTGTTAGGGACATTCCAGGTGGAAGTTACCCTTAGTTTAGCTATCTACCAACGTCTCTGTATATATATATATATATATATATATATATATATATATATATATATATATATATATATATGTATGTACATATATGTGTGTGTGTTTGTATGTGTATATATACAGTATACTATGTATATATATTTATATATATATAAATATATATGTATATATACTGTGTATATATATATATATATATATATATATATATATATATATATATAAATATATATATTTATATACTTATATATATATATATATATATATATATATATATATATATATATATATATATATATATATTGCGTGTGTGTACATATGTACTATACATATATATATATTTGTATGTGTGTATATATACAATATACTATGTATATATATATATATATATATATTATATATATATATATATATATATATATATATATATATATATATATATATGTAATGCGTGTGTGCACATATGTACTATACATGTATATATTTGTATGTGTGTATATATGCAATATACTATGTATATATATATATATTATATATATATATATATAATATATATATATATATATATATATATATATATATATTACGTGTGTGTACATATATACTATACATATATATATGTGTGTACATATATACTATATATATATATATATATATATATATATATATATATATATATATATATATATATATTATATATATATATATATATATATATATATATATTCATTTATATGAATGTGTGTATATATGAATTTGTGCAAGTAATATGAAACATTGTGAATTGATTCTTATTATAACGAATACTGGGTACCTATCTATATAAGTAGTCACCTTCAGTACCGTAAAGGTACTTAGATCATTTCTTTCTTTTGTTGGGCAGCTGCGGGTTTAAGGTAAGTAACAGGAATCACCAACGCATGTACGCACACCTTCCTGCCCAAATGACCATGTGAGGCGAGAGAAGGCTGACTGCCTACATCTGAAGGTTGTGTTGGAGATGGTTGGCGTTGGAGAGCGGGTTGTTTGGGGGAGGGAAGGGGGAGACCTGGAGGTGGGGGAGGAGTTGGGAAGCACTGTTACATCGAGTTGACTTTTTGGGGAAATGGGGAAGGGGGGGATTGTGTCGGTGATTTCATGAGGGGAATGAGGGACTGGAGGAGGTGGGTTGGCAGATCATGCTCGGGTCAAAAAGAGGGGGAAGAGGGGGGAGGAGTTACTACTCAGGAGGATCTGGTGGGGAGGGGGATTGTATGAGGTAAGGAGGGCGTGGTGAGGACGGTGGTTTGTGAATGGGGTTCATAGGGGAGTAAGAGAGAGGGAGACAGAGACAGGCACTTGTGAAGGGGGAAGGGACCTGAGGAGGAGTTGGAGGAGGAGCAGGTAGGAGGAGTTGTGATTGCCATGGGAAAGTGAGAGAATAAATAGGAGAGTGAGCCCTCCGATTGTCAGTAGTGGTCTCGCAGCCTCCCTTCGTCAGCCATGTACAAGCTCGCCCTCCTTTTCTTCGTCGGTGAGTTGTGATCCCTGGAACTTTGATTTCAAAGTTCTCTTCTACTTCTTAAGACTCCTTCTCGAAGGAGTCTCAACCTCTCCCTTAAAAACAAATATTACTCTCGAGACCGCTAAAAGGATATCGAATTTTTGTGACGTCATTCGAAGTGATTTTTCGTACATTCATCCAAGGGATCTTTGAAGAAGATGGTCCTGGTTACCTCTCGGTGGTGATATAAAGTGCAGTGAATCCACTTCTTCGCTCTTTCTCTTGACTGATCATGTCCTAATCTCTTTCTTTTCCCTTTGAAATAATTTATAAAGATAATCGAGTTTCAACAGTCACATAACTCTCCGTATTTTAAATATTTCCAAAACTCTATACATCAAATAGTTCTATAAGCACTAATATAAATATCCCTCTTGAAGTTTTATGCTTGAATCGCTTTTCTCTGGAAGATTTTATCTAAAGATATTCTATTATTTTAAAACAGGTCGACTTTCATTTTCAAAGGCTACAGGGTATGACCTTAGAGAGCTTGCTTTGTTCTGAAATAAATCCACCAACACTCCCATTTAAAATTATAAAAAACTCTTCAGTTTTAATGTTAAAATCTCCAGCTTTATGGTAATCCAAAATCCACAGTTTATTCTCATTGCTAAATCAAATTGATTATGTTAAAAGCAAATTTAATCTCCGCATTAATTTTTCTTACTGACCTAAAGCAGTCAGGATATCTTTATTGGGGTTTATTCTACTGTATTGTGTAGGGAATATTACAAATTACTTTTTTTTTTTTTTTTTTAAATCTAGTAATAAGAGGTTTGGGGCAATAAAAAGAAATCTATTTTATATACGAAAAAGAAACTTGAATATTATTACTATGGCTCGGACTTGATTCACGTTCAATAATGAAGTATAGTTAACTTGAATAACAAACTTCATTCAGGATAACATAAAACCCAAGAAAAATCTAAAAATAGATTTATCATACAATATATTTTGTTTTATCCCCCACTGGACAAAAATCTGCCCTTACATGCTTTTTCAATAGCGATATAATTGATTTGTGATTAAGATCTCTAAAGCTAAATTTTTGCAATAATAGCATATTTCAATTTATTTTGTCTCCCATTTAGCCATAAATAAAAATCCGAAATTGTCTCACTGACTTATAAACACCCGAATCCTGCTCGTCCTTGTGTCAAAACAATTAGCAAAATAAATGAAAAATAAAAGAATTTTGACTACTAACATGAAAAATCGTATCTTGAATCTGAAAGCTAAATGCGACATAAATTTACTAATAACTTGGTAATAGAAACTATGTATATGTTCAGCGACTTGTGAGAAACCGAGTCTTGCTTGTCCTGGCGTTAAATTATTTTCCAAAATTTATCAAAAGATTTTCCACGAATATGAAAAAATCGCACTTTTACTGAAAACAAAATGTGATAAGGATACTAATAAATGGGTAACAACTACTATGCATTTGTTTTTATTTATTTTCCAAAGGATACTATTAAATAGGTAAGAACTACTATGCATTTGTTTTTATGTATTTTCCAAATGGCATAACGCATAACAATAAATACTTTTTCCTTTTTTTTCCAGGTGTGACTACCGCCCAGTTCAACTGCCCCGGTGATGATGGGTTCTACCCCGATCCCCGTCAGTGCGACAAGTACTATGACTGCTACCGTGGCAGCATGACTGAAAAGCTCTGCCCTGATGGCCTCGTTTTTGACTACACTCTCTCCCCTGGCGTTGAACAGTGCAACTACCCCTTCATTGTAGAGTGCCCCGAAGGATCTGCTCTCCGTAAGTTTAATTTTATGCATTTGCTTGTTACCACAAATACACCTCTTTTCAAATACATAAATTGAATCCATTTCTCTCCTCTCAAAAAAAAAAAAAGTCATTATTGAGTTGGTTTCTTTTTTAAATACATCCCATTAACTAATACGCTTTTTAGATATGCAGATACATCAAAAGCAGTAACATCATCCCTTTTCTCAAATACTAGTATATCAATTCTATCTTCTAAACATTCTTTTTAAAGAAATACACAGCCTATTTTTCATACAATCTTCGGTAAATCAATTCCCATTTATCAAATACTTCCATTGAGCCCATACCATTTTTATTGAAGATCTCACTACCTTTTCAGTAAAATCCTATTATCTAAACGCCCCATTAAGTCGACGCTTGGAATAATCTTATTTTGAACACCTCAACAGATCAAATCCTTCTTTCAAAAGCCCTTGGCCAAGCCAAAAACGTTTTCAGAACATTCCAACGAGATCCATAACCATTAGATAAGATTAAATTTCAAGCATTCCTCAGAGTATAAGTCATTTTTCTTAAACCCTTTATCCAATATACTCCCTTTATAAAAATTACACCAGCCTTCTTTCGATCCCTTGAATGAACAATTGTTCTCTTCTGTAAACAGAGCCAGCCCAGCCATCAGGCATTGAGTGCCCTCGCCAGAACGGATACTTCGAACACGAGGATCCCTCTAACTGCGAACAGTACTATGAATGCACAGGAGGTGCCCCAGTCACCCGCTCCTGCGCCACCGGCCTTGTCTTCGACGAATTCACCGGCACCTGCCAGTGGGCTCACACCGGTATCCGTACTGGATGTGGCCAACGCGTCGGTAAGTTACCGTGTCATTTGCATCCGTATATTCCCCTAAATCTCCTGGAAAATTAAGTGAACAAATAAATAAATAAAAAAAACAGCGTTAAACCCCTTGCTCATCACCATCTCTTCCTTCTGCAGAAGTCCTCCCCGACGGCTTCTCCTGCCCCAACAACACCCAGGTCCACACCAACGGTCAGGAACTCGACCACGCCCGCTACGTGAAACCCGATGACTGCCGTTTCTTCTACATCTGCTACGAAGGCAAATACCCACGTGAGGTCGGCTGCCCACAGGGAACCGTCTTCAACGATGCCAACCTTATCTGTGATGCCCCCGAGAACGTACCTGGCTGGTAAGTGATTGATAATTACTTATGTCGAATTT
>NC_090761.1:36908832-36938832 GCF_036898095.1 Palaemon carinicauda
TGCCTTGGCGCTATTTTTCTTGCCTAATGCTCTTTATTCATAAAATATGGATGCCTCCCACTTTACACCAACACGAATGGTTAATCTTGAATTTAGTGTATAAGATTATATCTTCTCTACATTTTGTGAATGTTTGGTCTTTTCTGCTTCTTTAGATCATTTACCAAATTTTGAAACAAGGGAAGTTATATGGATTTTCAGCTGTCTTCCCTCTAAAACAATAGAAAGCGACAGAAACAATTACGAATCTAAAGATAGGAAGATGAGTATAGTGCTACGCGTCATGTTTAGAATATGATATAAAAGTCATCTTCATTCTTTATCATCTTTTAAGACCATTCACAAAAAGTAGCTAACCTTTATACTCGTAAGAACTACGCTCTCTTTCCTTAAATCTAGGTCCCTTACATCTTATGTGAACATGGTTCTCGATTTGGCAAAATTTACTTCATAAAATTATAGATTTTGCAACAATGCTGACCTTTTCTTTCTGTCGTGCACCTTATAATTGATCATTCAACTCACTTTATTTTATCCCTCATATTCTCCTGACTATATAGTAGCCCCAGGTATATAATTCACTCAAAGAACATTGTGACTATATGTTAGTCTGAAATCTGAAAGTCACAAACAGCAGTTTTTGTTAATCTGAAAGTGTAGAATAAGGTACATAAGCTTTTCAATAAAGACAAACTGTAGCAAAATATACTAATGTTATCTACTTACTGCTTTTCTGATTCACTTAACAAGCTTGGATAATTACTTCGGAATCTCTGGATGAAATGATGTCTCTCTGTAACGCACTAGTTTGTATAGAGAGTGA
The DNA here is from genome assembly GCF_036898095.1 of Palaemon carinicauda. Classification (NCBI taxonomy): domain Eukaryota; kingdom Metazoa; phylum Arthropoda; class Malacostraca; order Decapoda; family Palaemonidae; genus Palaemon; species Palaemon carinicauda. The sequence goes on from NC_090761.1 coordinate 36,909,656, forward strand.
ATGTTTCTGCTACAACTTCTCTTGAAATCATATCTCTTTATGAAATTTCAGACAGGTTATTTGTTACAAATCATACATGACAACACAGCTTTAGGAGCTAAGATACTAATCAACTACAAAATGCATTGTTGCTAAAACTCTGTATGCTAGTACAGTTAGATTGATAGTAAACCCCATTAGATTATTATAATCATATTTGTACTATGATCTAATTAGTAATAGGTATACAATGGTTATCTCCATCAAAGATTGGACATCATCATCGAATAATTATCACATTTAATGCCATAAGTATATGGTAAACGATTTTTTTTTTTTTAACAATTATTCTAAAATCTCAAATCTGAATGAATGTAAGCCGTATCTTTTAAAACACTAATAATTCGACTTCATCTCATTCACCATTCGGTTGCACGAGCCCTTGTTCGACTCGGGAAAAAAATAAATGATAGTAGTATCAAGTCTAGTAAATTATAGACCAGACAATGCCGAAGACATAGAGTTCACAGGATTTTACTCTTGATTTGAGGCCATTAACAATTCCAAATAGTCTGCATCTTGATATTCATATTGGACAGTGTATACTTACATTTCTTTATAGATACCTTTAAAATGTCAGTCGTTTCCAGCCAAGATGCAATAAAGGCCAATTCATTTACTGACAAAAACAAAAGACCTTTTGATACATGAAGAACGAAGTTGCGTCTACACATAGAGTTCTCTCGGTCTGCTTAAAACTGCCTTCTCAAGCAAATGTAATTTTTTCAGAGGCCTTCACAAGCAAATGTCATTTTTTTCAGAGGCCTTCTCAAGCAAATGTCATTTTTTCAGAGGCCTTCTCAAGCAAATGTCATTTTTTCAGAGACCTTCTCAAGCAAATGTCATTTTTTCAGAAGCCTTCTCAAGCAAATGTCATTTTTTCAGAGGCCTTCTCAAGCAAATGTCATTTTTTCAGATGCCTTCTCAAGCAAATATCTTTTTTTTTCAGAGGCCTTCTCAAGCAAATGTAATTTTTTCAGAGGCCTTCTCAAGCAAATGTCATTTTTTCAGAGGCCTTCTCAAGCAAATGTCATTTTTTCAGAGGCCTTCTCAAGAAAATGTAATTTTTTCAGAGGCCTTCTCAAGCAAATGTCATTTTTTCCAGAGGCATAATTGACTGGCATGGTAAATTACCTCTAGGGAGTTTTCCATCATAGGTTTTTTGAGCTCTTCGTCTGGAAAATTGAAGTTAAATAACTACATTTGTGCCTAATTTATCAATGAGACACCTGAATCCACTTCAAATTACTGCAGAAAGGTTGACATAATAAAGACACAACACAGTTAAGGGTGATCGATTTATTCTCCAACTGATTTATACATCTAATTGACAGGCGTTAATGACACATAGAACTGATTATATATTTTTTAATGTTATTGTTACCTATTGCATCTTGAGTACTCGATCCTTAGGAGATAAAAAAAGACTCGACAAGCCACAAGTTGGGACACGTTTCATTAAAAAAGAAAAAAAAAAAGAAAGAAAATGGAGAACCATAAAGAAAATCTTAAAAATAACTTGATTTACAATGAATGGATCTTTAACGTCTAAATTGCAAGTACGACACAAATGTATCATCAAGTATGAAACATGTTCCTTGGATTGACCAACGATATGTATCCAACATCAATATGCATAGTCTAAGATGCATATTAATTGCAAAGGATGTGTTATAGGAATAAGTATGATTCCGTTTAAAAATTGATTATAAAAACAATGGATTATTAGTTACCATTATATTCAAGAGTAGAAACAGAACAGTGTTAGCATCCATTTTATTAAGTGTCTTCAGTGTAAGTTTTTTAATATCATCTATATTCATTATCATTCGTAATCAGAAGTAAAATATACATCATTCTATACTGAAATGGAGAAGACAGAAACTAGGTGGACGGCACACTTGGACAGGCTTCAACACGTTCACCTGCACCATTGCCCCACTTAGTTCTGTCTTCCAGAAGGAAATGAATGAAAAGGTTCATTTCGTGTTTACTATCAATTGTGATAGTATTATTAATAGTATTATCTGAAAAGTCTAATTCAGGGAGAGGCTTTTATTCCTTCTATTCAGAAATAGAGACCCGAATAATCAAAAAGTTTAATTCAAGTGGAAATAGAGTGACTTTATTTTAAAATTATCAATGTACTTTGAACCATCATCTTGAAACATTAGGAAAGTATCAAAGTCAGTAGAAATAACAAATATTTCCTTCAAAATTAATTGGCTAACCCGCGGCCAGTACTCAGAAGATAGAGAAAAATTAACATTGAAGAAAAAATAGCATACAGACACAAACTCCTTTCGATTCAGCCATTCAGATTTCAAAAGAAAAAAAAAATCTTCCACGTGAGCACATAGTCATGGCTTCCTTGAGGAAGCTTTTGAGACAAAGTGGGAATTCGACAAGATATCATAATTATATATTCATTTAAAAAAGGAGATGCACTTTTTATGTACAATGTACAAACATGTTATATTCAAATTCTAATGTACACGACACCACACCCAGACGTACTCTTGTATTTTTTTGTTATTGTAACCTAGCGATCACAAGTATGTGGCAGATACCCAATTTCTCTTAGACGCAGCGCAGCTGAGAATTCTCTCTTCCTTTCTCTTGCTAAATGAAATTATCCAAAGACCACAGAATACACAAAAGAAATGGATACTCTGCGATACACAAAATTGAAGGGAGGCATTTAACTGGAATGAAATGCGCTTAGAAGAAAAAAATAGGAGGAAAAAAAATGTGGAAGAGAGATTCCAGATTCGCTGTGTCAGACATGGGTTGCCGGCGAGCAACCTGAAAAAAAAAGAAGACTAAAAAAAAAAAAAAAAAAAAAAGACATCAAAGAGAACTGAAGAATTCATGACTGACTAGAACGCCATCTTGCAACCTTTCCACTCCAGGATTTGAGCAGATTGACACGGAAAATCCGGCCAAATCCAATTCTTGCTTGATTCTTCGTCTTATCCCTTCAGCCTTTAGCAATATTTATTTACAAACTACAAGAAAAAGAAGATAATAAAGACGATAGATAAAACCCTAGTAAACTGGATGGACCTAGAATAATACTACATTTTTTGACTAGTCCCAGAGAAAAACGGGATGACTGAAAGATCCATCATAGGATGGAAAATAGAGCAAATATATTAACTATTAAAAAAAAGAGAGAATTGATTCAAGGATGGAAATGAATGTTTAATATGGCATCTTCTGATAGTTTCTGAGGAGAAGACCCTTTCCTTTAATTTTATACATCATATGGAGTGCAAAGAAGTGAAATGGATCAGAATTTTCTTTGTTCTGCGGAAAACGTCCTTGTTTTTCCTTTTGTTTATCCTTTAGTTTTTGTTTGTTCGAATTTACTCCTTGTGCCTGCCATTGAAAATCACGTGACCTGGAAGAAGAAAAACCTGATGAATATTCATGATCAAAGTTTCCATCTATGTGCAATCTGTTCAAATGGAAAATTACCATAAACTTGAATAATGAAAAAGTAGGCTACATTCGTGTTCTTATCTGGAAAAATAATATAAAACCATATTTTCCACATTGTTGTTATTATTATTATTATTATTATTATTATTATTATTATTATTATTATTATTATTATTATTATTATTATTCATAATAATAACTAAGCATTATAGTTGGCGTAATCTATTATTCAAACCATTGATTTCTTAAAGTAACCTAAGCTATATCATTAAACACTTGAAATTAATTTATAGAATAATGAAATTTTAGATATAAGAGTCTGAAGACTTCACAAAAGACCAGTTTTCGTTTGGGAATTTATATATATATATATATATATATATATATATATATATATATATATATATATATATATATATATATATATATATATATATATATATATGCATAAATATACACACATATATATATATACATACATATATATGCATAAATATACATACATATATATATATATATATATATATATATATATATATATATATATATATATATATATATATATATATATATATATACATACATACATACATACATATATATGCATAAATACACACACATATATATATAATTATATATATACATATGTGTATGTATATAATATATACATATACATACATTATATATATATATATATATATATATATATATATATATATATATATATATATATATATATATATATTACATATAAATTAAATGGCAGATAAAAATATAAAAGAATCGAAATAAGAGGCACCATCTAAAGTTGAATAAAAAAATCCCCTAGGCCTAAATTGATCTCTTCCACTATCATTCAATACACAATCACTTTCTTTATCACTGGGTCAAACAAAGACTAAATGAGTTAGAAAATAGACGTAGCGTTATCGGCCATAATAGTCAATCGGTCGGTATGCATTGGGAGACGGATTGAGTTGGTAAGGAAGGGGGGAGGGGAAGAGATGTTATTTGGCGGCGGACCGTCGGCGTTCTTCTTCTTTCATTGGTGGCAGCAAGATGCCTGGCCATATTTAGACAACGCTCTTCTTACACATGCAAGACTTGGCACTCTTCCTTCCTTCCTCTCTCTCTCTCTCTCTCTCTCTCTCTCTCTCTCTCTCTCTCTCTCTCTCTCTCTCTCTCTCTCTCTCTATGTGTGTGTGTGCTTTATTGCATTTTTCCTTCAACTCTGATCTTTATTATGATGATATGATGTCACTCTCAAAAATCTTTCAGAATGCAAACTTCAGCTTCTCTCTTTATGTTCTATTTCTGCAACATTCCTTTGTCAAATATTACTCTCTCTCTCTCTCTCTCTCTCTCTCTCTCTCTCTCTCTCTCTCTCTCTCTCTCTCTCTCTCTCTCTCTCTAATCTACGCTGCTCTCATTTGTTTAGATTTTCCCTAAGTGTTGGTTTCATTCGTATTGATTTTCATCTATTATGCTTTCACTAGATCGTCATTTCTAGCCACTACTCTCTAATACATAATTTTTCATAATACTGTAGATTCATAAGATTTATCTTACATATCTGGCATGTTCCTTTCAATATCTCCCTAACAAGAGCAACCTCCGAGTGCATTTTTTTTCGGTACATCTGACATCATATTATAAAGAAACTCCTATTCTTAAATTAAATCTTCCATGTATACTCTCTATTTATTCTTTATCACATTTCCCCTGATTGTGTCTCTTTAGTATTGATAATTTTTACGTGATTTTGAAAGAAATTACTTATTTGCTATGTCATATCACACCTTACACATATAGTTTAATTCCGTCAGTAAGAAATTCATTAACAGAATATCTTTTGTAATGCCGCGGTAAAGTTGGAAAACAATTGAATTACTGGAAAATAATCAAAAGCAAAGCTGTTCCATTTCAAAGCAGATTAGCATTCAGTAGTTAAGGTAGAAGCAACAGCGGCATATGTATAGCTTTAAAAATCATTAAACAAGGGAAGTATTTTTTTCAGGCAGTTCATCATCCCAAGAAAGAGCAAAGACTGCATATAATTCATACCTTCGGATGGACAGGGGCGTCAGAGGGGATTCAGTTCAAGTAGTCATTCATTCATTCAACAAAAATGGGGCACGGGAGACTTAGAAAAAAGCAACAAATTGGAAAATAATTGCAATGACAGAGTTAAGACTGTTGTCGAAGACTGAAATGGTTATTGTAATTATTTCTTTTGTACTGACATTTTTTTTATATTAATTTTTTTTCCTTAGCCACCAAAGTTTTGTTCTTAACGAAACAAAGGACTCCCCCCGTAATTTATTGAAGATAAAGACTTATTCAATATAGAGACTAGAATAAGACTTTGAGAGCCTTAGAAAAATCTACATTTATATCCTGAGACAGCATATTTTTTCTGTGCTTTTTCTGGAAGCAAGAGTGATAATGAAGGTAACTAATAATATCTTCATGATACATTTAGCAGTCTTTGACAGTCTTTATCTCTCTGCCACTGATTCTGGGATTCCAGGACCTGTCAAGACAGATTACCTTTGAAAAGGAAAAGTGACATAAGCGACTGGTTTATGTGTGATCAACGTTAAAAAGTTAGGTACACTCCTTTATCAAACCAAAAGAATGATTAGGGTGGTTTCTAGTGTTTCCATTCTAATCTAGCCTTAGGCCTACCTGAGCCTATGTCACAACTCAGAGATGATAACAGTTGGGTCTCATGGAAGCACAAGTAAGACACAGAAGTGGTGGTAACGTGTCTCGATGACCCCTTGCTGGAGCCTTATGGTGACTATGATTTAAAGTACAGGACATTAGACAAAATATGTTCTATTTCTTTTAAATTTTTACTGTTTGATTGTGTTTCGCAATTATGTCCATATATTACCATGTAGACGTTTCATATGCAGATTTATTTGAGAGGATTTCAAGTTAATAGAAATATATACGATCAGTTAAGTTAGCATTCAAAGAATCCTGTTCAAAACCATTGATTTTTAGGAGATTAAGTAGAACAGTAGAACATACAAAGATCAACAGAGTCAAAATGGAAATCTAGGCAGAACTTACAGAGGTTAATAGTTACAAAACGTGAAGAAAACATTAAGTAGAGAGTTACAGGAAGTATTCCAAAAAGTGAAATTAAGCATAAAGACTAAGTGTAAAGAAACAGTCGACGTATATCAGGAACAGACAAAAAAAACGACTTAAAATGTTGAACAAGACTAGAGTTTACAAGGAATCCCGATTGAGACCAATCAAGTCACGTTAAACTTGCTATTTCGGGCCATTCTCAAAATCTAAATAAGTAATCTATAACATTTCTAATCTGTTTATAATTAACGCTTAAATGTTAACCTTTACAAATATCATTCCTAAAATTTACTTACACAGTATATTACTTTGGAAGATTTTAATGGTCAATTCCTATGTATATCCAAAATTGCATTAATTAGGCAGCTATATAGTAAAGGAAATAGCTCTAGGAACAGATCAAACCAGTAGCTTGGAACGCTCTCTCTCTCTCTCTCTCTCTCTCTCTCTCTCTCTCTCTCTCTCTCTCTCTCTCTCTCTCTCTCTCTCTCAAGAGCTAATGGAGTCTCCGCGGATGGACTAAAAATTCTTTGAGACATCCAAAATCCTTGTAACTCTCTCTCTCTCTCTCTCTCTCTCTCTCTCTCTCTCTCTCTCTCTCTCTCTCTCTCTCTCTCTCTCTCTCTCTCTCTCATCCTTTCAATTTTATATCTAAGAAACTATCTATGTTAAAGTCCATTCAATTATAGCTTAAACAATAACAACCTTCACACGAAATTCCCGCTTCCTTCTGGAGAGAAGGTAAATAAACACTGTCCCTCCAGATCCAAACGAATTCTTACCAGTTTTCAGAAGACTTGGATGCGGTGGTTCTCTCGGTCGCACACAAGGATGTTGCCGTTGGACATAACGGCGACGCCCTCAAGGCCCTTGAACTCCCCGTCGCCGGATCCCCAGCATCCGAAGGCCCTCAGGAAAGTGCCATCGGGGTGGAAGATCTGAATTCGGTTATTGCCGCTGTCTGCTACGAAGATGTAATTCTGGTCGTCGACAGCGACACCCCTTTGGAAAGAAAAATCAATTTTTATTTTAGATTCCATATGAGAAAGAAAACAGGAGACAAGTGTGTGTTGTGTGCATGTATATGAGAGAGAGAGAGAGAGAGAGAGAGAGAGAGAGAGAGAGAGAGAGAGAGAGAGAGAGAGAGAGAGAGAGAGAGAGAGGGGTGGGGGGGTGGGGGTGGGGGTGGGGGCTTCTTAGGTAAATAATAATTGAAAATTTCTAAATGAAATTTTTTCGCGTAATGATTGGTCAGCAACCTGACATTCAGATAGAGAGTTAGCGACTATTTGAGTTAACCCGTTTTCCAAGAAGCAGCTGTTTCGCTAATGGTCGTGTTCAAGAGAGTCTATCATTATAAATGTTACTTAAGTAATGTGGTCTAAATTTATATTGTATGCTTATATATTTCAACTTTGCAATTCGATTTGATAATCTGATAATTAGATCAATTTTACATACATGTTATAGCTATAATTCATTTTGATATGTGCGGTTTCCCAAATAGTTTAACCTAATGATGAAATCATCCTTAACCTAATAAAATCGGTTATTTCGGTTCTCAAACAATAATCTAAGTATAAGGAAAGAATCCTTTGTTTTTAAGTTGAATAATATTTGATATTGGATACTGAATATAAAACTTGATAAAGGCGTGTAAAATGCTATTTATCAAAAACTATCTGTGATTTAGTATTTATTCAACTTTTGAAAATTTCACTTGATTAATATATAATTCTCTGATTTCCTATAAAATACAATATACAGTTGTTTGTATGTGTATGAATCTGCATATAGTTGCATAAGTACGTATACCAGAATGAATGTATCCCTCATTTATATGTGTACACTACATTATCATATATACAAATATTTCATCATACCAATTATTTTCTCACCTTGGGAATTTGAACTGTCCTTCTCCGCTTCCTTCTGATCCAAATGTTGTGTTAACTTTTCCATTAATGTCGAATATTTGCACTCGGTGATTGTTGGAATCAGAGACGATTACTCTATTAGTTGAAGACACTGCAATGTAGTGTGGATGTTCCAGTTGCCCTGGTTTGTTTCCCATCGATCCAAACTTGCCTACAAAGGACCCATCAGATTGGAAGACCTGTACTCGATGATTCTCCTTGTCGCAGACGTAGATGAACCCGAGAGCATCAGTCGTTACGCCCCATGGATATGAGAATCGTCCATCTCCACTTCCTTGACTTCCAAAGGAGCGAAGAAACATTCCTGATGGATCGAAGACTTGGATTCTATGGTTGTAACGGTCGGCAATAATATACTGACCAATTCTGTTAACTGCCACACCTGCCAAACAGTCAAATTCACCCTCTGCACTACCATATGATCCGAATTCTTTAAGAAAATTACCCTGTTGGTCAAATACCTGTACACGATGATTGCTTGAATCAGCAACCACAATACTGTTGTCAGGTCCAACAGCTATGCCTCTTGGCCATGTAAAGTTTCCTGCTTCACTACCCCTACTCCCGATCTTAATTAAGAGGCGTTGCTTTTGCAAGTACTGGCTCCTATGTAAATTTCCGAAGGGAGTAGGAACCACTGCTGTACCTGCTGCTGGGGAAGTAGGGGTAGCGTGCACGTTTTTTGAATCATCTTCAGAAGATTCTCCTTCTTTTGCCAAGCCAAGAAGGTGTGAAGAACGGGATCTTGATATAGCTCGTCCTCCAACAGAACTGGTGGAACCCGTGCGTGAACTACCCAGTGAGCTACCAGCAGTACTGTTGGTGCTACCCAATGTACTGCTTAATCCAGTGGTAGAAGTTCTACCTGTTGGCGTAGAAGCACCACTGTCTCTATTGCCATACTTGTTCTTCAAGTAGCGTGCCCAATTTGAAAGTTGTGTTGATGATGATCCTTCTGAATCTCCTCCAGTTGCGCCTGAAGAAGTACTTCGAGGTGTTGGTGTTGTGTCTGTCTCAGTACGACTATAACGAGAGCGGTAGTTAGCAGGTGAATTAGTATCTGCTGAAGCTCCTTCATCATCTTCTAGTCCAGCTGAACTTTTGCTTCTAGCTAAACGCTGTCGTCTTTCTTTTAGTTCTTCAAAACGTGCACGACTAGTTCCATGGGCTGGTGTAGTGCTAGATTCATCATCGTCTGGGCCTAAAATTGCAGAACTTTTAGAACGGTTTAAGAATCGACTTTGGAAAGTTGGCTTGGGTTCCTCCTCAGGCACACTTGCCCGAGATCGGCTCAGGTACTTACTAGCATAAGGATATTTTGACTCAAATTCGTCCTCCTTTTCTTTTGCTGAAGGCTTTGCAGGTTCCAGGTACGATGGACGTCGGTGACTACCAACTCCTGAGTCTGAGCTGCTGGTACTTGAAGCAGAGGCACCATACCTACTGCTACTGCTGCTGACACTTCCATTGCTGTTATCATTGTTGCTTCCATACCTGCTGCTACTGTATCCAGAGTCCCCACCACTTGACGAGGGAGGGTATGAACTTCTATCATTCCAGGTACTTCTAGAACTACTACTACTACTGGCTACATCGCGAGCCTGGGCACTCCGGCCCAGCAAGGGCCCAATGTCTGTTCGAGAGTATTCTGATGTTGGTTCCTTCTCCTCTTCCTCCTCCTCATCAGATGACTCTTCACTCTCTTCAGACTCGGAATCATCACTGCTTTCATCATCATCATCATCTTCATTCCCTGATTCCTTCGAGGCCTCTACTGAAGGAGTACCGGCTCGGCCTAAAAAACGTGAATGGAAACGAGATCCACTAGTTGGACCCGTTGTTCTAGATGAAACATCAACCTTGGAAGTGGAAGGCTTTGAATCTGTTCTTAAGAAACGGCTCTTAAGTTCTTCAGTTGAAAAAGCAGCACCAGATTTTTTTGGGGATGATGAACCATCTCCTGAGTTGCTGTCAGTACTGTTAGAACGGGATAAACGACGTTCTACAGCAGCTGTGTCTATTGGACGTGGACTTCTGGTGCCACTTGTGCTCTTATCCTTATCACCTATGGAAGAATTAGAAGAGGAACGACTAAAGGGGTATGATCGCTGTGTTACACTAGTTACTCCTGTATCAAAACTGGTTTTACGAGATGGGGGTCGATTTGTAGTGCCATTAGAACTACTGGCTGTGCTATCTGCTCTAGATGCACTATAATCTCGTTTGCGGTTTGAATCTTCATCTCTGGTTACAGACGATGAAGGTGAATGGTTAACAGATGACCTAGGGGAAGTAGATGTTCTGTCAATACGGCTTTGCCTCTCATCCTCTCTTATAGAGGAAACTCTCTCCCCAGCAGGTTTAGTAGTTGTAGGTGTGGTAGGTGTGGAGGTGCTCACTGAAGGAGTAGTGGCAGTTGCACCTGAAGTTGATGTTTCAGCTGCTTTGTTTTGTTTCTTTATCTTATCTATCTCATCTTCATTGCTAGTTTGTCTTGCTGGTTTACTTTGCACTGGAGTTTGTGGTGGTTTGCTGGCTGTCTGAGGTGTCTTGGGTGGCTCGTCTTTCTTCTTGTTCTTGTTCTGGTCTCGTTCTTGGAATCTCTTCATGACCCGAGGAGAGTCGCAGAGGCGAATGATCCCTGAGAGTGGACCACGGGAGACATCTTCTGAGTCAATCACTCGTTGTCGTTTAGATCCGTCCTCTTCGGAGAAGCGAACCGCACGCTCCTCGTCTTCTTCTTTTCGCATGAAACGCGACCGGAACCGCCGCCTCCCAGAGTCAGCCGCGGAATCTTCGTCGTGCCTGTGAGGACCAAAGGTGAGCGGGGCAGAGGAGGAAGGCCAGAACTAGAGGAAGGAAAGGTGAAAAAACACTCAAGGTTGTCACATGAATAAGGGAACTCAATGCAAACAGCGAGATACATGTAAATGTGAGATGTCAGCCATGGTTACTCTATGATAATATACAGTAGTTAAGCTGTTATAATTATTACTATGATAAGCATTAATTAGCTCGTAGTTAAGAAAACTAAAAAGAAAACAGATATGATTTGCAACAAAAATTAAGATGTTATGCAATAAATTATTAGTACATAGCTTTATTTTAGTTCTTTCCTCTCTCTATATTTACATTTAACTTATACAGATATTCTAGAAATGGCATGGAAAGTTTTGCTCTAATCTGACTTTCATAGAAAATGCATTTGTAATTTTTCCAGAGTCCAAATATGGCGTGACAGTTTTCATCATGCTAACGTGATAAACAAAAAATGACTAGAACACATATGGAGTGATGAAGCAATTGGCATAAAGTTAACTATATGAAAAACAGTGAATTTTAAATAAAATCAACTCCTTATAAGTATTTAGAATTAAACGAAAATTACTGATTAGAATAATTAATCAATCATAAGGTTAGAATATGCTTCATCTGCTCACTAGTAACTGACAATTTGAAAGGGAAATCATTCTATATGCATGCATATATGTGCACACATACATATATCTAGATTAGGACATACACATATTTACATGAACATCTTTATGTATATATGATCACATATACTCGTAAATATCATTATGTATATATGAGTGTGCTACAAGAAAACAGAAACACACACATGCATACATAATTTCATATATATATATATATATATATATATATATATATATATATATATATATATATATATATATATATATATATATATATATATATATATATATATGAATATATACATATATATATACATATATGATTACTTTCATCGTAATAGATATTTAGATATTTACATATGCAAATATACACATGAAACTATATTCATTTGAAAACCACGAGTACGCATGCAGAGGTATGAATGATGAGATGTACTTCAAAGCGTTTAATGGATTGAAAAAGATTTAAATGTCGAAAGGTTAAAAAACATTTCTAAGAGATATCGTATTGGCATCCAACTACTGATTAAAATAATACCTTTAAAGTTAAAGCCGAAGGCTTAAGTTTATCAAAACGATAATTGTCTTATAGGCATTGAACTTTACCATTAATTAAAGTGATATCTTTAAATGTAAAGCCTAAGGCTTAAGTTTACCATGATGATAAACATCTTATTCGTTTTCAGCTTTACCATAGATTGGTTCAATGTTCATGCATATGACTTACGATGCTATGGAGTATAAATTACATCTTATAGTAACATAACGTAAATACCATTATTAGTTATAAGATAGTTATAAATCTAATGTTTAATTGTATGATACTATACTGGACTTGAATTATTATAAAGCTCTGTGGTACAACTCAACCTTACTGTGCTATTAACTGTTAAATTAGGAAAGGTTAACTTTGAAAGCTCATGCTAAAGTCACCATCTTGTCTCTTGAGTTGGGACTCATAGGCTTTGTCCTTAACTTTTACTGAACAAAGACTACATAGTCTAGTTATTGACTGACGGGGGAATGGAAGCTACATAGGCTGCAAAACACACATGAACAATATTGTTTCTGAAATTGTCTTTGTTTCTATTCATCTCTAAGAAATATAGACTGGAATCTTTACACAAAAAAAATTTAACTCTGATAACTCATTACCAAAAAATATGGCTCTAAAACAGTCTAAAATTCTGTAGTTTCCAAAAAAAAAGAAGTTACTCTCATTTTAAAAAAAGCAAGATCAAGAATCAGCAAAATGATCGTATAGTCCGTCTCACATTCTCACAGAGGGACCGCCTGGCAACATCAATGTCGGTAATTTTTCAAGAAATAGTTCTAGTAGGTAAATAACTAGTGATTATAGTATGATTCAAAAATAATAATACTTTACATTGATAAATATGTGGATCTCTTATGTTATTAAATTATAATATTATATTTCACATTGATAAATATGTGGATCTCTTATGTTATTAAATTATAATATTATATTTCACATTGATAAATATGTGGATCTCTTATGTTATTAAATTATAATATTATATTTCACATTGATAAATATGTGGATCTCTTATGTTATTAAATTATGATATTATATTTCACATTGATAAATACGTGGATCTCTTATGTCATTAAATTATAATATATATTTCACATTGATAAATCTGTGTAGCTTTTAACGTCAGTAGTCATGAGTTATATTTCTGTAAATAAATGATTGTGATTTTTCTTGTTGATGATCGATAAGAAACATATTATATAAGATTTTATGGCATACGCTGAGGACGTTTTCATAAAATAAATAAATTTCATTTGTGTAGGCTATTAAACTATCAGATTTAATAATATTTTGAGTCTCGCAAAACTTCAGAGTCGTTTGTCGTGTGATTTTTTTTTTTTTTTTTAGGAATTGGCACTATCATAAAAATCTTAGAATCGTTAAAATGAACTTTGATAATTAAAACAATTACTAGGGGATCATCTTTTTAGTTACATTTTCTTATCATTCCTCAATAAGTGTATTGAAAACTGATGTAGAACTATCTAAGTAAAGTTTAACAAAATATCTTAATTTCCTTTAGTGATTTGAAATCCTTTAATTATGAATACCAAATACAGACATTGCTGATGCAGTGGCGGTTCCGATAAGCTTTGACAAGTTAGGTTAGTGTGGGTCGGGGAATTGTATTTGCATATTTAGTGAGAAAAAAAGAGATAATAGTGAGTGTTTTGAGATAGTGAGACCGACTATACCTTTCGGTGTTCCTCTCCCCAAAGCGTCTGCGCGTGACTGGCGATGTCCTGCCTGGATTGTAATTATAGGAGTCCTCCTGGTCTCGGAATTGCGATGCCAGTCTGTGGTCGCTCTTGCTCTTCATGAGACCGGATCCCAAGGTCTGGCCGGTTCCGTAGCCTCCTTCATTCGGATTGTTGGGTTTGTGGAAGGTGAGTTCGCCCAGCGAACTCAGGTTAGATGCCAGCTAGGTGCCAAAGGGAAATCATAATGTTACGCATGTGATGCGGTTTTGGTGCTGTCTTTAGGCTTTAAGCTTCTGTTTTATAAATATGATGAAGAAAATCTATATTCTCGTTAGAGAAAGAGTAAAAGAAGCTATACATGTGATACGTATGTAATGTGGATTGAGCGAGGCTTTCAGGGTTTAAGCGTGTGTTTTGTACATGAGATAAAGTAAGTTTAGATTCTTGACAAAGAAAGATAAAAAGAAACTATGAATGTGATTAAATTTATATTCTTGGTAAAGAAAGATTAAAATAAACTATAATGTAATAAATTAAATTTAGATTCTTGGCAAAGGAAGATAAAAAGAAACTATGCATGTGATAAAGTAATTTGAGATTCTTGTTAAAGAAAGATAAGTTGAAACTATAAAAGTGATATAGTTTAGATTCTTAGCATAGAAAGAGTAAAATAATCTATAATGTGATAAATTAAGTTTAGATTCTTGGTAAAGAAAGAGAGTGAAAGAAACTAGAAGCAACCATCGAAGTAGCGCAAATCAAAGCTCGTAAGGATTGCTCGTTTTACAGATGATTCCTCCAAATATACTACCTTTTCCTTTTACTTTCCTGTATCAAAATAAATGCTTTCTCACTAAATCGATGTACTTATTCATACAGCTACTATTAATAGCTCCACATCTGTAAGAACAAATATTCCGCCAAATAAACATACACATAATCTTATACGTGAACATTTGAAATAATTAATTCCACGAATACAAACAGCGTTATTTGTGAAATTCGGCTCTCTCTCTCTCTCTCTCTCTCTCTCTCTCTCTCTCTCTCTCTCTCTCTCTCTCTCTCTCTCTCTCTCTCTCTCTAACCTTATTAATATCATCTGGTGGGTTAAAGCGAGCTCTCCTACTGTAGTCTCCGCCTTCGTAATCGAAATTACGAATGAACTCAATGGTCTTGAGGAATATGTCTTTGGTGTCCATCAGCTCGCAGTCATCCCACGGAGTGTCATCGTCCATGTGCTTCTCTGCGAGATCAATGTTGGCTTCGATGTTGGAGACTTCTTGGTCCAGACTTTCCTTCAAGAGAGTGAGGTTGCGGAGTTCGTTGTTGTAGTAGTTTTCGACCTGGAAGAGGATTGTACAGTAAATTTCCGATCAGCAGTGGGAGATGGGACTTAAGTGTAGTCTTTTGGACTGCAAGAGGATGGTAGTTTTAGTGGTATTCGTGGGTATGTAGAAGATATCATCCTTCAAATAGATGACTGGTTTGGTAGATTTCTTGAAAATTAAGGTAAACCTACAACGGTTGGACTGTTGAGTAACAGACTGGCTTGCAACAGGCCGGCAGTTTCAATGATATTTTCATATATGAATTTGGGAATGTAGATGTCATCCTGTAAATAGATAATCAATTTTGTAGATTTCCTAAAAACAAAATTAGGCCTGTGATAGCTGTCAACCGTAAAACGACCGATAGTTTTTAGATTCCTCATGAAATGACAGATGGAATTGTGATATGGCTTTCGACGTGCGAATGATGCCTATTTCATTGGGTTCCCTTTGCCGTTGAAATGGAATTGCAAACATTATCGACGTAAAACGAATAACGGTTAACGGTCCTGTAGCAAAAGAAGATTGAAAAAAAAAAATGAATGTGACACAGGAGACTTATTTACGGTTGATAGAGAAGGCAATGCAATAAAGTTGTACTTGAAATGAAGTAAGTCGGTATGGTAGTGAAGTAAAGGAAACTGGAATCTCAGTAGGCTAAATGCAAAAGGAAATGTAATAAAGGTCACAAAAAATTGCAACAAGTGTTGAAACAACAAAATAAAGAAAGTGTGAATTACAATAAACCTAAAAAAGTTCTGTATCAAGACAGAAGTAATAGAATAGATATGTAAAGTATTACATAATATTACAATTAATCATAATAAATGTAGAAATTGCTGTATCAAGAAAGAAAGAATTGCCATTTTACTACTGCATGACAGAAAAACGTTGCTAGAGTAAAAAGAAAATAGCCAATATCAAGGAAGAATGAATCACACTTACTGTAAAATAAACAGAAAGAAAGAGTCTGATGTGTACGAAAAAAAAAGAGTAACAACAATTGTCATAAAAATGTAAGAATGCAGTTCAGCATTTCAATGCACTTTCTTTCAAATTCTTTTGGGCAAAGTACGCGCATATGATTTCGCTTGCGCGCACTAGAAAGCACCAGAAAATCAATGGAAAAAAATGGTCGAAACATTCTTTAAACCAAGTGCATCTAACATTTATAATCTTATAAATTGACTTGATTTTAGATAAATTGAAATGTCATTTTTGAAATTGCCTTGATAATGGATAAATTGAAATGCCAATTTCTAAATTTCCTTGATTTTAAATATCATAGATTGAAATGCCATTTTTTAATTGCCTTAATTTCAAATCTCGTAAATTGAATTGCCATTTTTAAATTGCGTTGGTTTTAAATCTCGTAAATTGTAATGCCTTTTTTTTTAATTCCCTTGATTTTAAATTACATAAATAGAAATGCCATTTCTATTCCTTTTACATTTAAAACTCATAGTAATACAACATAACTAGGAGATAAGGCTTAAGATTTCGCTCCCACTCAAAAGGCCTTCTAAGGTCCAATGAAAGTATCATGATATAATGTGAAGGAAGATTTCCCACAAGCATACAAATGGTGCCAACTAGGTCAGTATGCCACTTGAAAGTCAAGGAGTTGATGGTGCAGTCTGAAACATAAATAGCGAGTGGATGATAGTATATTAAGAGTTTTCCTTTATCTTTATTTGTTTATTTAACCTTTATATTCATCCATTTTTATCCTTCATATATTTTATTTGTTTATTTGATTTCTTTTCATTTTTAGCAGGTTGGTTTGCTGTGAGTGATCAGATTAAATTCTCCTACCATCACCAATCCGCAATTGGCCATCGTGGCTGTGAAAATTTATGTCAATAAATTCCTTGAAATTTGATTATTACTTTAAGAAAACAAATTGATTATTTCCATGATTAGATTTATTTTTTCCCTTCCCCCTTCACTCTTTCAATTCCAATAAATATGCGCCAAAAAATAATCCTGGAGACTCAGTTTAAAGTGACAGCAGCAGCAGATGTTTACCTAATCAACCGGTCACTCAAAAACAATTAGGAAAACCTTCAAAGTCAACAAATAGAAATATAAATAAACAAAACGCACCAGAACCCAATCCGCGTCTCACCTCTGACTTGAGAAAATCGCACCGATCCCTGACTGACTTCTGAAGTCGTTTGCAAATGTTTTCGATTTCTTCGGAGACGCTTCCTGTGTTCTGTTTGAGGGAGAGGATGTTTCGCTCCACTGCAGTTAATTGGTCGTTCAGTCGATGCGCGGCGCGTTTGACCTGCAAAAGAGGTCAGGTAATATTAACGTAGGTGAGGGGGGGGGGGATCTTATGAATAGTGCCTTTTAAATGTTCCAAATTATCTTTACTAGGAAGAAAATGTATAAATTCAGAAGAATGAAATTCTATACCATTAAAACATTTTCCTTGCATGGAAGAAAATAACTTTGTACATTTATCAATATTTCAATCTATCTATTTATCTATCTAACTATCTATCTATCTATCAATCTATAATGATAAAAAAAATTCCTTGCATGGAATAGAATAACCTGTATACATCTCCATCTATCTATCTATCTATCTATCTATCTATCTATCTATCTATCTATCTATCTATCGAGAGAGAGAGAGAGAGAGAGAGAGAGAGAGAGAGAGAGAGAGAGAGAGAGCTCCTCACCTGATTATTGATGCGGCCAATTTCCCTTTTCAGTATATCGGTGTGAGCGGCTTTGCAATCTGTGCATATCTTTTTCCCGCAGTGCGCACACACGCCCAGGTAGTTTTTCTCATTACATACTGCGCACCTTTCCATGTACTGGCCTGTAGGGGGATTTAAAAAAGGCGTAAGGGCCTATTGGTTAATCAATGCTTTTTATAACGAAAAAAATCATTTTATGAAATACTACTGCGTGAACCGATTTTTAAAATCACAAGTCTTAGCAATTATGATCAATGACAATATATTCGTATTGAAGACCATAGTTCCTATAAAGTCAAGACAAATATAGTTTGCAACCAATAAAATTGAAATATCAAATAAAATGTTACGTCAACAATATATGTGAATAGAACCCTGTTTGTATATGACTTGAAAGCTTTAGTTTAAATAGAATAAGGACAACAATATTTTTAAACCAAAAACCCAAGTCCCATGCGGCTAATGGCAACTATAAATTTCAAGACAAAATCTTGAGTTTCAAGGAAGCAACATCAATATTTATTAAACATATTTCTTCAAAGACCAAAAACTTCAATCCTGCACTTTCTTTAGTCTACTTTATGATTATATAATGAATGCTTTATATATATATATATATATATATATATATATATATATATATATATATATATATATATATATATATATATATTTATATATATGTATATATATGTATTTGTATTTGTGTGTATATATATATGTATATATATTATATATATATATATATATATATATATATATATGTATATATATATATATATATATATATATATATATATATATATATGTATATATATATATACACACACACTGTATATATATATGTAAGGCATTTATCATGGAGTGATAAAGTAGGCTAAATAAATTGCATTATAACTGATTACTTCCGGCAACACTCATATAGAATAAAAACTGTTGAATGAATAATTCGGTTTATTCATCTAAGTTTTTTAGTACTCTGACACCTACATCCAGCACTGTCAATAATACATAAAGGAAATGTTGAAACTCATATCTCCTTATATTATAAATTCTAACCTGTGTGAGGGTCTGGAGTCTCTCCTGTTATTTCTATGTGAGCCTCAAGGAATCTTTGGAGGGTAACGTTTGAAGGGAATCCCTGGACGCCATTGTAGGGTATCCTGTGTTCTGCCCTGCATTCTGGGCACTTCACCTGCAAGTAATAGGGAGCATGTTATCTATGTTGATAAGGAGTTCCACTCTTACCTTAATTTCATTAAAAAAAAAAAAGAAAAAAAAAGAAAAAAAAACACCAGGTCAGAAGTATTCAACTACAAATAAATGTGATTTTTTTATACTTTAATTTATAATGGGTTAACATTTTGTAGAAACTGATGTTTATTAATATTCAGGAAGATATAATAGATAAGATCGTTAACTGGGGTGTTTTTAACAATAGGGATTATTTTTCTAAGTCGTAGCTCAAACGCTAAACTACTCCTTATAATTGAGCAGTAAATTAGTGAAACTATTCGGGATATACTCCAAGAAAAAACTAATTAAATATCAGGATGAACTAAGAAATTTAAGGACAAGAACAAAAAGTTGGGTACATGTTTAAGCTAAAAGTATTAAATGTTTAGTCTCTGATACTGATGATAATTATGGCAAGAGAAACAAAAATAGAACAGAGGATTATTGTTATTTTCCAATAAGGAGAATCAGGTTTACCCACAAATGTTTTTTGTAAAGATACATTAATTCTTTATTATCGGTTTGAATAATTGCATTCATCCCACATCCTTTTCTTTGAAGCTTGCTATTCCCAATGAACAATAATCTTTAGTCCGACATCCTATTAGAATAAAGTTTCCAAATCTCCTAAGTAAATAACAAGTGGACAGAATCAAAGTCGTAGCTAGAGATATAGGGGACTGGGGGCCTGAGTTAGTATAGAGGGGCCCCTCCCTCTTATCCTGGTGAGTTGATGGTAATTTTAATTGTATACTTACTTACTTAGCCTGCTTTAAAGGCAACCGCCCCCATCCCTATGTCTTCGAGGCCCTGGGGCACTTTCAAAAAGTAACCCCCGTTCCCTCTTAGCTACACCACTGGGTGGTCTATCCTACGAAGGTTATCCATAAAAACCTATTTAAATTTTTTCTATGACGTACCACACATCTAACTTTTGTGCCACAACCAACTTACTTGTCGTCTGACGTAGTCGACAAGACCCTCCATGCAGGGCTCCATGCAGACCGAGTGCTGACATGGTAGGAGTTTGGGGTTCCGGAATCTGTCCAGGCAAATACAACAGGTTAGGAGTTGTTCCAGTTGGTGCGCCATCTTCTTTTAGACGGCCTGTTCTGGAAAGGAGTAAAAAAAGAAAAACCTTAGTTATTTGGGTTTGAAAACTAACGAATTCATGCAGAAATATTAAAGACAAAATGGGTAAACTATAACTATGTCTACCAGATTACAGATTATTAAATTCTATATGGAATTTATTAATAATTTTTACTTTCTTGTAATGCTCTCTTCTTAGTTGCAGCAATAATTTTCAATTACCTTTAATATGCAGTGAAAGGCCTCCAGTCACTCTGAACGAGTTAGGTTAGGTTATATAATAAAAATTAAGTGCCAAGTACAGCAAACACTTTACTTCTCCATAGCCTTTAGAATATACAAGGTTTTTTTTTTATAAAAGATTTTTTTCTGAAATCAGTAGATATTCAGTTATATAATAATATCCTTCTAATGTGCCCATGAAATAGAAAAAGAAATAAAAATTCATTTATTTCAATTAGTCTTGCATACAAACAATTTTCAAGGAAAAATTCTTGTGATCGTTAAAAAATTCTGCGTACCATAAACAATGGTAATCTATAATCTTAGACACACTCAGAAATCACTATGCAACGCTAAAAACCAATATATTGAATATAAATAGATTTTTTATCATATATCAATTACATATTCGACCATATGTTGGATGTCTTTGTCAAAATATCCTAAGTTAAGAAACTCCTTTCTGTGAATATTTGGCAGTTGTAAACTTAGTTAAGGACCCATATGATAAAGAAACTTATCTTTCCTATATCTTTGGATTAAAATCTGGTTGTAAAATAGTCGAAGCAAAATTTGACGAATATTGAAATGGACCTGTGTTTATGGATGAGCATAATATGATAATAACTCGTTATTGTGTTTGGAAGACAACTGTATAAATTCGTCGAGTACCAATGTGATAACCAGCTAAAGTTAATTACGTTTTGTTTTTTGACAGACTAAATTAAAGATAATGAGATTGACGTAAAAAGTCGTTAGATAAACAACGCAGCAGTTAGGTTGGATTTAGACGCTATGAGAAATGAGATCCTATCTCTTTGTAAGTTAATGGCATTGTTAAACAAGAAGACTTGTGTATTGGCAAAACGAAAATGTTTACGTTGGAGAAATACCGATTTTAATCTCTTGAATTCTTGAATCACACAACAGTGAGTCAGGGCGTTAAAGATATTTCTCTAATCTAATTATATTAACTATATAAACAAAATGCACTGGTGGAAGAATATGCCAAATCATATTAAGTCATGAATTTTATATCTGATTAAATGATACCAGTTATTAGTGCATAGAAATAGTCAATCATTAGTAACCATACAATAATGAATCTAATTATGAATATCATGATAGATCTTAAGTTGACAGTTACATAAATTAATACGATATTTAAGTCATAACAAGGCCCTATCAATATAACTGACTTGTAGATATAGAACACTCAAAACCTTGTGGAGTTATAAGATATGTCTATAAGTTACTGGGTTCTGTGCGACTAAAGAAAATGAATTTGATCAATGTATACAGACTGGCGCATTTGGCCACTGTTTTCAAGCAAGAGACCCCCTGTGAGAATGAAGAGCTTGACAGAGGCATCCAGTCAAAACGAGGCATACTTTTCAGCTTTTTTATGACAAACAGAACTTTAGTTATCCCCATGTCTCTCTATTGAGAGAAGAGATTAAAACATATATGGCTTTTCAATGAGAGAGAAAAAAGTAGGCAGGTAAAGATAGAGAGCAAGTGTAAAATCTTTTGTTTCTCCCTGTGGCCCAGTTGGAACTTGGAGAGCTGTCTCCCTACATACGTGTTACTAGATGGCGCTGGTGTCGAGCGTTCGAATTCCAATGACGTTAACGAGGAAAAAGAATTATTGACTAAAAAGAGAAAGCTTAACTGGGGAAACAGCGGCAGTGCGAAAGAAAAAAATATTCGTAGTATTTTAATCATCTCCGTCTTTTAAACAATGCATGCTATAATAAAAAGGCGATTCAGTGTTTTATTATTGGCAACAAATATATTAGACGACACACACACAGACACACAACAGAGAGAGAGAGAGAGAGAGAGAGAGAGAGAGAGAGAGAGAGAGAGAGAGAGAGAGAGAGAGAGAGAGAGAGAGAGCGTGTGTGTGCACGAGGGGGAGGGGAGAAGAGGGGTAGGAGGAGGACTAGGTCAGGGCCAAATTTACCACGAGGGAAGAAGGCACTGGTTCCTTCTCCCCCTGAAGGTGCCAAGACGGTGTACGGCTCACTGTCGGGGTTTCTCATAAGTTATTTTTGAACAGGGACCTACTGAGTTAACTCTTGAACACTTGAAAAACGCCTCATGTGTTTGTGTGTCCGTGCATGTGTGTATATAGACAGGAATAAACACTCGCCTGTTTGTGTGTGTGTGTGTGTGTGTGTGTGTAAGTATGCTGATGGAATCATGCATGGTTAGTGTCCTGTAGCAATTATTTACAATATATATATATATATATATATATATATATATATATATATATATATATGTGTGTGTGTATATATATATACACATACATATACTTTCATTTTTATTTTCACATGACTATGATATGCCTATTATTTTTATCAAGTTTTATCTGCATTGAAATAAGAAAATGAATGATTAATAGAAGACACACGAACGCACAGATATTTATATATATATATATATATATATATATATATATATATATATATATATATATATATATAAATATATATATATATATGTATATATACATGTATGTATATATATGCATATATATAAATGAATATATATATATATATATATATATATATATATATATATATATATATAGACAGATAGATAGACAAATAGATATATATAGAGAAAGATAGATATGAATACAATATAAAGATAAATAGATATTACTACGTAAAACGTTCTTACATCGACCCGTTATGAAAATTACTAATTGATCAAAAGTGAACATTAGAAATTTTTGACAAGTTGTGTTGAGTGCCAGGTATGCCATTTATCAAAAAAAAAAAAATAGAAATACGGAAATGAAAATATACAAAAATGCGAAACCCAAGAGGAACCGCAACGGCATACGGCATCTAAAAATACCTGCAGAAGACCGGCAAAAAATTTACACAGAGAGAGAGAGAGAGAGAGAGAGAGAGAGAGAGAGAGAGAGAGAGAGAGAGAGAGAGAGAGAGAGAGAGAGAGAGGCGCCAGAATGGCCAAGGGTGCAATGCTCTCAGAAAGTCTGGCGTTGCAGGTGCTTCTCGTCTAACAAGAAGAAGATTTTGTTTTCTTTGTTACCAGAATTTCTGATTGGATGGAGAGCATAAAGGAACAAGACCAGGACTTTTAACAAAGACACAATAAACAAATAAATGTCCTTGCATGTCCACTGTACTAATATCATCATCATCATCGTCAGCAGCAGCAGCAGCGACTAGTCCACCGCAGGAAAAAGGCCTTAGACATGTCCTTCCACTCTCGTCTGTTTATGGTGTTTCTAAGCCAGTTTATACACGCAAATGTTCCTAGTTCATCAAATAATTGTCTTTTCTTCCTTCTCATGCTTCTTTTATAATCTCTAAGGTCCCATTCTGTTATTCTTTTTGACCATCTATTATCTGACATTGTCATTAACATCCTTTACTGTGCTTGCAGGACGCAAGAACACAACGACTTTATTGCAAATCATTAAAAGCGATATTCATCGTTCATATGATATTCATATAGATCAGAATATTTTCCCAGGAATACTTCATTACTCTCGTTAAAATACTTACGCATATTTTGGTATGAATATTTAACAATATCGCTATGCCTCAGCATCAAATGTGTTTGAAGAGAATGGGGAATAATAATGAAAATTTTTCGACCAATAAAAATGAAGAAAGGGGAAAATAAATGGATTTATTATAGAAATTCTATCTGCCCTATTCTATATGCATTACAATACTAGAATAAAATATATCAGTAAATGCACATTTGCTTTTCAATTTGAAAAGAAATATGAATTGTTCCATATTCCAAATCTTATCGTTACATTTTCCTTTTAATAGATATGTACTTTTACAGTTACATAATGAGGATGCTCGAACGTGTAAAAAATACCATTGTTAAATAAGTGTACCTAAATACATCCAAAAATTGAGTATAAAAAAGTGGAGAACGTTAAGTGGTCCATCATGCTGACGTTTACAAAGAACGATTAAGGTCCATAAAGCATCTGTCAGCTGTTGGAAAATTCCTTTGGCTTAACCTTGACAACGACTTTATAAGAACGTGACTCATCTTTGAAGTCACAAGCCTCTAATGGAAATGCCCTCTGTTCTTTGTATAGATTTTCTTCCCTTCAATTTTCTATTGTAAATTGTGTCTCGAGCAAAATGTTCCAAAATTTTAGTAGTGGGGTGAAACTCGAACGATTCAAATTGCATTTTCTTTAATATTCATCTCTATGTCTATGACTTTATATGTTGTGATTTAATTATAAAGCAAAGAAAAACAATAATTAGCTACTCTGCCTAATTTCTCAAAACTTCTAATCAGGGAGCATTGAAACTCATGTTAATATATGTTATTTGCCTTTTAAAGGTAAGTCTTGTAAAAAAAAAAAATGGATAATTGATATATCTGTTACTTGCCTTTCAACGATGACAATTAAGAAAGATTATTTTCATAAAACTGAAGGTTTATTTTGAAATATAATGAAAAACACTCATTAAACATGAGGAAAGTACCAGACCGCCCCCCCCCCCTCAGTTTTATAGATATTAGGAAAATTGGCCGTTAGGAAATATTTGATAGTTATTGTATATCATATGCATATATGCGTGTGAATGTGTGTATGAATGCGACGAAAGCTATTCATATAAATCAGTGGGTGTATATTTATGTATTTAAATACGAAACAGTATAACACTAAAAGATTTAGGAGTTTTTCCTAAAAAGAACCCCAGGCGTAGTCGTGAAAAACCTTTCTTCGTTAAAATCCAAATATCCTCTGAAAAGGCTTATAAATAGCCCAAAGCAAGGGAGTCTCTTGCGCATGCATTAATCAGGATGTGCGAAATATATAAGATCTTACTCAGTCCAAATTCCTTCAATAACTTAGATGTGAGACACTTGGATCTTTGCCTTTGCATCTCCTGATATTTCCTTCTATTTTTTTTTTATTTTCCTGTCTGTTCCAAGAGCAATTAGATTCCACCCGATAGCATAACTTGGAGTTCAAATGAAACTATGAAATATAAATAAACATTCAGTTCGATGGCCTTGGCAAAGCCTTATCAATCTTATATGATTGCTCACTAGTTTGATAAGATTAAAAAATTTTAATCTGAAGGTATTGATGTCAAGACAATGTAAAGATGGTGATATTTTGTAAGATTCAAAACATGATTTCTTCAAACTGCTTACGCTGTGATAATTGATACGTGAACAGGTCACGATCCATATTTGTACTCATCAGCGCACGTGACATAGAAAGAACTTCAACGCATGTGTCATGTGACAATAACGATGATGATGATGATGAATATGTAGATGATGACTCATCATAATGTATATATAAAATGGTGAGTAGGGATGATTCTGACTCAAACACATTACTTAATATGGTTACATCTAATTGATATATATATATATATATATATATATATATATATATATATATATATATATATATATGTGTGTGTGTGTGTGTGTGTGTGTGATATGTGTGTGTGTGTTTATAGTATCTAGTACGCTGTAGGACAAAGGCCTCAGATATGTTCTTAATCATGTCTGGAGTTTGGCCATTTTTCATCTCCATGCTGGCCAACTGCGGATTGGTGATCGCTAACAGCAAACCACCCTAGTGTGGGTGGCCCTGAATAGTATAACTTTGCTACTCATGGCTATATGCAATATGCAAACCCTTTCACCAAGTTAATATATTCCCGCGAGATATAAATTCTAATTTGTACAAAAGCTTTCAATACATGGTCTTACATTGGAAGTATTTTAGAATTGTCTTTTAGAGCAGTTCCTTTTAAACGTCAGATGGATGTTTCCTAAGATTCCTCAAGGGAAAAATAATGAAAATTGTTGATCAATAAAATTAATTTTCTTAAAAAAGGGAAAGCAAACGGATATGTTATCAAAGTTTGATGTGCCCTGTTTTATATGCATTATGTTTCAAGATAGGAAAATATATGCACTTTTATTATTCAATTTCAAAATCAGTTTCAATTGTTGAATATTCAACATCAAATAAGTGGAAAAATAATTACAAATGATTTGCTAAAGAGGTAGTAGGTTGGCCAGGGCACCAGCCACCCATTGAGATACTACCGCTAGAGAGTTATGGGGTCCTTTTACTGGCCAGACAGTACTACATTGGATCCTTCTCTCTGGTTACGGTTCATTTTCCTTTTGCCTACATATACACCGAATAGTCTGGCCTATTCTTTACAGATTCTCCTCTTTCCTGATACATCTGATAACACTGAGACTACCAAACACT
This sequence comes from Palaemon carinicauda, assembly GCF_036898095.1. Classification (NCBI taxonomy): domain Eukaryota; kingdom Metazoa; phylum Arthropoda; class Malacostraca; order Decapoda; family Palaemonidae; genus Palaemon; species Palaemon carinicauda. The sequence goes on from NC_090761.1 coordinate 36,936,734, forward strand.
TCTTCACCCAAGGGGTTAACTACTGCACTGTAATTGTTCAGTGGCTACTTTCCTCTTGGTAATGGTAGAAGGGACTCTTTAGCTAGGGTAAGCAGCTCTTCTAGGAGAAGGACACTCCAAAATCAAACCATTGTTCTCTACTCTTGTGTAGTTCCATAGCCTCTGTACCATGGTCTCCCACTGTCTTGGAAAATGAGTTCTCTTGCTTGAGGGTACACTCGGGAACACTATTCTATCTTATGTCTATTCCTCATGATTTTTTTTTTTTTGAAGTTTTTATAGTCAATATAGGAAATATTTATTTTAATGTTGTTACTGTTCTTAAAATCTTATATTTTTCCTTGTTTCCTTTCTTCGCTGGGCTATTTTCCCTGTTGGAGCCCCTGGGCTTATAGCATTCTGCTTTTCCAACTAGGGTTGTAGCTTGGCAAGTAATAATAATAATAATAATAATAATAATAATGATAATAATAACAATAATAATAATAATCATAATAATAATAATAATAACTCTATAATACTAGATTAGGAGAGTGGAAGTAGTGAATTAAGACGCAGAAAATATTCTTGATAAAAAAAGAAGATCGGTATGAAAGAAATATGTTCAACCCCAACGATTTTGCGTGGGATTCTGAACAAAATATGCGAGAACCCAAAATTTTATTTACTTTTCTTTTTTATTTCTTAGTTAATTTAAAAACGATTTTTATTTGGCCAACCTTAGTTAATACAAAGGAATTTGTTTTTCGTTGCTACTTCGTTGTGATTATTTATAAATAGATAAGAGGAATAATCATACTTCAAGTTTGTGGCTGGGTGAAATCTCATTGATATATATATATATATATATATATATATATATATATATATATGAGTATATATATATATATATATATATATATATATATATATGTATATAAATATATAAATATATATATACATACGTAACATGTATGTATTTATACATAGATTTATATATACTGTATATAAATGGATAAATATATGTACACATGCATACACATACAAATATATATATATATATATATATATATATATATATATATATATATATACATATATATACATATATATATGTATATATATATATATATATATCTTCGTGCCCATGTCACTGTCATACAAGTTTCCTGGATCACGGTTCGATTCCCGGCCGTTCAAAAACTATTGTCTTTGAATGCTTCCGCCTCGGTGCTCTGATCTCATGGTCGACAAGAGAATCCAGAAATTAATGTATTAAAACATATGGCTTATTTGAGTATATATATATATATATATATATATATATATATATATATATATATATATATATAAATATATATATATTATATATATATAGATTGATATATAGATAGATAGATAGATAGATAGATAGATAGGAAAATCTGCTATTTCTTGTGTTTTTCGAATTTCTAACACATGCACATATGAATGCGAATTGCAAAGGTGTCCCAACGTGTGAATAAATATATTAATATACAAATTACCATAATGCTACTACATACTAACCCACTTTATACTCAGTGAAGTTATAGACAGAACTAAACCCAAACCTGTTATATTTATGCCACTGAAAATCAATTGACCTCATCTCCGTCTGCTAAAGAGTTCTAAAATTGTTCTCTTTGATATTAATGTCTTTTACGCAACAGTTTATTAGGTATAATTATGAAACAAACGGCCCTTCACCGGAAAACGACTGACAAACTATATTTTGACTAATATACGGTGATTATTGAACCCATACAGAATATAAATGATCCAAGACATAATTATTAACATATTCGCTATTTGCTTTGGCTCTCAGTATGTCATCAATACTACTACTACTACTACTACTACTACTACACCAGTATAACTATTGTTATGCCTTTTAGTAATAGATTATCATTAATAACGATGATGTGTTAGAATATAACATTTAAAAAAAATGCATATTATTAGTTCACAAGGTACAACGAAGTGAAAAACGTTCAGTTACTCTGAATATTTTTTTCGGAGTTTTTCAACTTTTCCTCCATTTGGATTATTTATATTTTGATGATATACAACTATAGTAACTAACTGATATATCCATATCC
>NC_090761.1:36943832-36948832 GCF_036898095.1 Palaemon carinicauda
TGAAGAAAATAAGAAAGAAGTGAGGAGGAAAATAAAAAAGAAGAGAGGAGGAAAATGAGAAAGAAGGGAGGAAACTGAGGAAGAACCTGAGAGAGAAGTGAGGAGAAAGCTGAGAAAGAAGGGAGGAGAGAGCTGAGAAAGAAGTGAAGAGGAAACTAAAAAAGAAGTGAGGAGAGAAGTGACGGAACCCACCAGGTGACTCATCTTCATTGGCAAGTGTCTTACAAACCTACGCAAGTGCTCTCCCAGTAGCTGAATGCCCCTCAAACCCATGGAATCATATCCTTACACCCACTTGAAATTAATTGGGTGGAGAAGACAAGGGAATGTTTATCCCAATCTTACCCATAAGTAAAAAAAATCCTTTTTGCTATTAAGATATATAAATAAATCTTTTTGTCAAGCGTGGTCTATACCTTCCATGAGAAAATTGACATTTCAGTCCCTTTAATTTATGATCATTAAAACTAGTATCCAATGAGATTTACATTAAGTTAAAGATAAGTTTTATTCGCTGAAGAGATGGCAAAGTAATACCTATCGAGAACACCGTAGACATAATTAGATGAGACGCAGACAGTGGAAAAAAAAATCATTAATATATCAACGGTTTTTTATCGTAAAAAACTATTGTGTCCCTAGAAAGATGTTTACAGAGCAGATGAAATTGGAAAAGAGAAATTCACGTCTTTTACTTTTATTCTCATCATTATCGGTACTTAGAAAACTATTTGAATTACTTCGTGAATTTGATAGGACAAACCCCTTCACCCTAACTATCTTGAATGTCTTATCAGTTGGCTAATCATTTTTAAACACAAATAACTACTATTGAAATAAACTTATAACACTTAAGATTGAGGAACAAATGTTGCATGTTTATCTTTATTATTAGTAAATGTATCATCATAATCGTAGGAGTTGGTGTTCAGTGTAACTCCTTCAGTTTTAAGCAGGTTAAGTAAGGAGACCTACTAATGTACGTGATGCTTTTGTGCCGAAGAATTCTGGCATTTCTTGGTGGTCACCCATACGTATATTAGACAAATTCTGTGCTACATGACTTCGCTGATCAAACAATCAGCGAAATTATTATTATCATCATTTACCCGAATTTTATTTATGTTTCATTACCCGTTCTTTGCCTCGCATATGCCTATAAATAGAAAATTCTTGTACAGCTGGCCTCACATGAATTCTCTGTATGTATATGTGTGTGTTTGCAAATATTTCTATTCCATCTACGTGCGTTGCTAAGGAAAGATATATAGTTTATATCCACTAACTGCTATTTTTATAATTTCATGTTTATTGAATTTTCTTGAATCTGATGCCTTGAACTAAATGATAATCGGATTGGAAGGGGTCTGTGTCTCTTAGAACTAATACTTCATGATTGCAAGAATAAAACATTCTTCGTCTGTTTTCACATTGCAAAATAACAGATAAAAAGCTTTTTCAAATAGATTTAGGCTGCACTGGTAAATGCAGTAAAGAAAGCTAATGAAACGATTGGTGAAAGTAAAATCTAGGCATTTCTGTACCAATAAGGTAAATTGGTAGATTATACTTTTCCAATTTTTTAATATATATTTGTATATATACATATTATATATATATTATATATGTGTATATATATATATATATATATATATATATTTATACACATATATATATATATGTGTGTGTGTGTGTGTGTGTGTGTGTGTGTGTGTGTGTGTGCGCGCGCGCGCGTGTGTGTATTCTTATCGACTGATAGGCTTCGAAAAATAAAAATAAATCATAAACTTGAAATCTTCAGATCAAAGATAATTTCTTTTTACCAAGTAATCAAAATAGTAGCCAACATATATTTCTCCTTTATTTTCTTAAAAATTAACGCAATGAAAAGACCACAGAGTCCCTCAGATGGCAATCTGCTTTCAAAGCATCGATTAATGTAGCAATCTTTATCACACATCCGTGATACAAGACACCGGCAATCCCGCCATGAAACTCGTGATCTGCGAAGCCGGTCTTCGAGTAGCCAATTTGGTGGCTCCGGGATCCGGAGTCTTTGGGCCAAGGGTCAGTGCGCCGAGGAAAACTGGGGCTGGTGTAAGTAGGGCGTCCCATGATTACAAAGAGGAGGGGGGCCTGAATTCTTGTTAAAAGGGGGTCTGAGGGAAAGGGGACAGTATTTCCTGGTCTTCCTAGTGTTGGGTTATAGGAGGGCGTTAAATGACATGAATTCTAATAGTACTTCACTGATTTTTCTCTTCTTTTTAGTGTTCCTCGGACTAGCAACTCTTTTAGAGCATTCTACTGCTCAGAATCTGCAAAAACTAAGCACTTATTTCATGTATGGTCGGTAAACTAGTTTTTCATAGGAAACATTTTCCGTCAGATGTGTTCAAACTGGTAAGCCTTGTATCCAATCGAAACATTAATTTTGATTTGATATATTCTTGAAAAGGTAAAGTCTCTACAAGAAAAAAATAAAACTACCAAATATGTCAGTGTTAATCACTAAAAACCTCACAAATTACGCGAGATAATTACTACAGTATTGTTAGTTTGGATTGCGAATGTTACTTGTGGATCTTTACATCTTTCTACCTCTAGAGAGTAAATAGGAGTTGTTAATGAGGTATGGAAACGAGGGTACCTGGAAGGATCCTCAGGAGGTGTGATTGCGTGTGTGTGCTTGGCGTCGCAAAATAATGGGTTCCGCCTGGGTCGGGCGTGGTTCCCGCCGTGGAGGCTACAGGCGGAGTGAACGAAGGGGGTATTAATGCCGTGGGTGTTGGTGATGGTGGCGGGGAGCTGGCTATGGGCGTTTTGGAGGGCACACAACCACCAACCAAGAATGGTCCCCGGCACTACTTCTCCACGCGGAGGAAAAACGGGGTTTTCCCCGGGCCGTCTATTCTGATCGTTGTTGAGCAGTCGAAAGAAGAAAAGAGAGAATAAAAAAGAGAAATACGAAGGGGGATACGAGTAAGAGGGTTGGGAGGAGGTCGTTGTAAAAGGCACAAAGGGAAGTAAGTATAAACTGTGCACTGTATCCCCTCAATCGGACATGGAATTCACAACTTATTTTTTTTAGTAGTATTTTTTTTTTCACTAACCTTCTGTCACAGAACAGAAGCCAACTGGCTTTATATTATGCTATCTGCACTGGATGGGTGTTGATATCTGGGCGGCCATAATAACCGCTATGCCTGTGCCCCAGAGAGCGCACAGGCACTTCGCACAAAATCACGAGAGGCGAAACTCTTCACCCACAAGTAAAGTGAACTCTCCTTTTCCTTTAGAGTCTAAACTTCTAGTGTGTGTGTGTCTCTCTCTCTCTCTTTTAGGGGTCTTTTTCCGGAAGGTGTGCTCGCCGAGAGGTCTGGGTTGGCTCTACTGGTCTACCAAAGGCTCACGAAGTACCACCGCGTCTTCGCCACGCTGGACTTTTGCGGGGTTAGTGGGTTGCCCCGGGGTATTTTTAGGCCACCATCTTCCTTCCCTCAGTGCCCTCCTCTTCCCCTCTCGATGAAGCTTCCCCTCCCGAACACTTACCCCTCTCCCCTCATCTGATGAATTTTACTTCCCCTAAGACACTTCGGTCTTTCCACATCATCCCCCAACTCTCTCTCTCTCTCTCTCTCTCTCTCTCTCTCTCTCTCTCTCTCTCTCTCTCTCTCTCTCTCTCTCTCTCTAATATTTCTATGGTTTCAGTCTCGCATTGCGCACATACCTAGCCCAGGTATTACTTACATTACAACGTCACAGGAAACCGTAACACACATCGGTTATTACTCACGGTTGCACATTTATATTAACGTCCGTACGACCACGTACGCAAACTAATTCGTGCGCATTTTTATGCACACACACACACATATATATACATATATAGTATACACATACATACACACACACACACACACATATATATATATATATATATATATATATATATATATATATATGTATATGTATATATACATATACAGTATACACACACACACACACACATATATATATATATATATATATATATATATATATATATATGTATATGTATATATACATATACAGTATACACACACACACACATATATATATATATATATATGTGTGTGTGTGTGTGTAATGTATATATATGTGTGTATGTATGTATGTATTATGCATGTATGCATGTATGTATATTTATCTCCACTTGTGTATCTGTATATACATATTTTTATCTGGTTAGAGACAAACATACTCATAATTAATATATATATATATATACATACATATATATATTTATATATATATATATATATATATATATATATATATATATATATATATGTATGTATCATTGTCTATATGAATCCATACATAAATATTTATGCATACATACATACTGTATACATATGTATATATAAATAGGTATTTATGTTTGTATCATTTATATCTACATATTCATTTATGCATTTATATATATATATATATATATATATATATATATATATATATGAATATATATATATATATATATATATATATATATATATATATGTATATATATATATATATATATATATATATATATATATATATATATATATATATATGTATAAATACTATATATATATATATATATATATATATATATATATATATATATATATATATATATATATATATGTACATTATTGTCTATATAAATCCATACACATATATTTATGCACATATACATACATATATATATATATATATATATATATATATATATATATATATATATATATATATATTATATATAAATATGTATTTATGAATATAATATTTGTATACATATATATTCATTTATACATATCTAAGTGTGCATAACAGCAAAAACATAAATAACAATGCCATGTCTTACTCTTTATCTTAAATCACTCAATTTCCAAATAAGAACAGTTTCATAAATAAAAGGTTATAAAGAACAATTTGGTGAGCTATTAGTAAATGCTATTACAGCAACTTCTCATATC
>NC_090761.1:36953832-36976332 GCF_036898095.1 Palaemon carinicauda
ATTGAATTATCTGACAGAAATAATAGTAATAGTAAATAGATGGATAGATATAAAGGAGCATCTGCAGCTCATGGATAATGAGATAAAGTGAGAGTTGGTAACAAGCAAAGCTTATATTTCAGCAAGCACATTCGTCCCTCTCTGGAATGTGTCCTAAAGATGCCAAAAAAGCATTGACCTGAGGAGGTAAATCACACGAGGAAGAAAAAGAAATGGAAACGTCTCGGTCAGGACACAAATTCTTGTTGCCTGGGTTAAGGTGGGTGGTGGAGGGTAGGGGATCTGGCGTATGGCTGGTTGGAGCGTTGGTACTGGTAGTAGAGGGGGTGGGGCGCACATGCCTTGTTAGATACCCTGAGAGAAGGCAAATAGAAAAAAAAATAAGTGGAGAGACACACTTAAAGATTCGGCGTTTTTGACCTAGTTGGTCTACCTGGTAGTTGGTTGGCAGCCAATTCTCTCTCTCTCTCTCTCTCTCTCTCTCTCTCTCTCTCTCTCTCTCTCTCTCTCTCTCTCGTGGTACTTTTGCCTAGGATATTAACAAATACTCTAGTCCAACAATAACACAACTAATCAATAACTAAGCAACCGGCTACATCATCCATTCTCATTCCCTTTTATCCTAAGAAACTTGGGTGATATTCAAATAAATATAAATGAAAATAAATAACAACTCTGCCCTGATATCTAGTAAAGTTCGGGATCTAGGAGTATCTCTTGACTGCAACTTGTCTTTAAATATCTAAATAAATAATGTAGTAAAAACTGCTGGCTATCATCTTAAAAATATTGCTTTTATAAAGAAGTACCTAGATGAAGATCCTGTAAAAAACTTGTGATTTATTGTGTTATTACCAGGATTAACTACTGTAACTCCATATACTACAATGTACTAAAAGTGTGCAACTAAAGAAATTGCAAAACATAAAAGGTGTCCCACCGCGAGAAGGGATCACTCCTACACTAATTTATTTACACTGGCTACCCATTAAAGCATGAATTAAATTTAAAATATGTACAAAAACTCATCAAGTTATCAAAATCGGACGTTCTGAATATTTAAGAGAATTGCTACATAAGTATTGTACAGCTAACAAACTGTGTTGACACGAGAATAGTTACAGATGGTTTCAATTATTGGAACCTATAGGCTAGATCTAGAGCCTTTAAATATGCGGCCCCGAGACGATACAATAAGCTCCCACTAGAGATCCGAAAGACTGAAGGTATTAAAGCTTTTAAGAGGAAACTGAAGACTTTCTAGTTCTCTAAGTGCTTTGATAGTGGGGATTTGACAATAAACGAGCAATATGCGGTGTGAAATGCTGAATGCCTTGGAATGCACATGATGAAGTGACTGTGAAGGTCTTGTAGAGAGTAGGTTCTCCTGTATTGGACCAGAAAAGCAGCCCTTAAAGTACATCCACCTCAGAATATTTCAGAACTACAGTTTTGAAATTGGATTTGGAATTGTGGTATGGTATACTCCCTTATAGCTACTAAAGCCTTTAGGATGGACGTTCCAATGTCCTTGCCTTGCACATGCGCAAAGGAAACAGTAGAGGAAAGCGGGGACGAATCTCAAAGGAGTCAATGGACATATACACATTTGTCCATACTGTTAGCCACAAATGTTTGCCCCATCCAAGTGTACTCTCACAAAAACCATGAGAATCTGAAGAAATCGGACCCAAGAATCGGAATTAAGTTTGCAAATAATGAGACAGAAAGAGAAAGATAACAATGAAAATCTAAGTTCGCAGCGATAGGACGAGGCAGCGTAAATTAAAACGGTAATCCCCGTCTGAATGCCTCTTTAGCATCGCTCCTCGGGGTCCCACCAATCCTGTCTTATAAACTTTAGAAGACATCGTATTTACGCGTACCCGCTTCATTCTCTTCAAAACGACTGGCTTGATTTAAGACGACACGGTACATACTGTGTGGGTATTCCGTGTTGGTAGCCTACTCAGGCCATTAAATTTGGGTCAACCGTAGACATGCTCTTGGGTTCGTTAGTGTCCTGTATAGCTAGCAATTAGGGATGTTTGTAAATACTCCGGAAATTAGAGTTGTTTTCTCCACTGTTGTGAGTTGAGTCAGATAATCTAGAAGGTAAATAGGTAAGATGTAATAACCACCTTCAGTGGCTACTTTCCTCTTGGTAAGGGTAGAAGAGACTCTAGCTATAGTAAATCGTTTTTCGAGAAGGACACTCCAAAATCAAACCCTTGTTTTCTAGTCTTGGGTAGTGTCATAGCCTCTGTACAATGGTCTTCCACAGTCATGGGTTAAGAGTTTTCTTGCTTGAGGGTACACTGAGGCACACAGTTCTGTTTCCTTATTTTCTTTCCTCATTGGGCTATTTTCCCCGATGGAACCTAGGGCGTATAGCATCCTGATTTTCTAACTAGGGTTGTAGCTTAGCTAGTAGTAAAAATGATGCATTCTTCGTTTCTGTTGAAACGTATATGCTAGACATTTGAGTAAATGGTAGTAATAGATTCTAGAAAAATACTGTTAAGTAATAATTACTTCATATGAAGAATATTGCGCTCAGCGAAAAAAAAATGCTTTTAAAAAATGCTTTTAAAAAATGCTTTCGATTGTAAATAGCAAAAATTATATCATTAATAATAACAATCGAAAGAGGAAAAAGATCAACTACGAAGATATGCAGCTGTATATAAAAAGTGAAATGAAATCCTTTTCGAAAGGAAATAAAGTGAAAGGAATCATTTTTCTATTTAAAACCAGTAAAATATAGTCCTTTACGACATAAAACAAGGGATATAATATCTTTCCAACTGTACATCAAGTGAAATAAATACTTCACGATATAAAGCAAATGCAAGGAAATTCTTACTAAAGAATTTGGGAAAAATAAAGTGTTTTACTTTGGGATCAAATAAAACTGTTTTATGCTGTAATATACAAGGCAGCCATGCAATCGGTGCGCTATTTGCAAGAGAGATTTAATCTATATAGACGTAAATGAGATAGAAACGATGATAAAAGAAAGATATGTGCGGTATATTTTGTACTTAGGATACCATGGTTTGCTCCTTCCTTCTCCTCTGTTTCGCTCCTCAAACTTGGTGTAAATATTGTCCCACCAAGAAGAAGAATCGTCTTGCTTTGTTTCCAAGGGGTACTCCTACACTGTTAGAAATTTGCATTAAAAACAGTAAATGTCTAACAATATTTATTCCAGGATTGTTACTGTCTTAAAAACGGATATTTTGACGTAAAGGAATGATATTACGGTCACCAACCCGAGAAAAGTATGGTCAAATTACGGTTGCCTTTATTTTACTGAAATACTGTAGAGAAAAGTACTGTTTTACGGAGAATTTCCTTTCAAGATTACGCTTTTTTTCTAATAGGGTACATTTCCGTTCCGTTATTAGTAATACTAAGAATAATAGGGTATATATCATTAGGGTAAGAATTTATTATCTATCATTGTAGGTTTATATGCAATATTATTAAGAATGGAATTTGTGTCTGTTTCAAATAATATTTTTCATAAGTTTTTATGCAACATTATGAAAGAATGTATATATCTGTTTTTGTTTCAGACTGTAGTAATGGTGTAAAGCTTGAGGAGCTACAACAAAGAGTTTCATTGTCATCACAATATGAATAAAGTGACATATGAATAACCATGTAATTGAAAAGAATTTCATAATATCAATTAAAAATATGTAAGGTTAAATGGATAGAAGCCTATTGTAATATAAAAGTAATGTATTGATATAGTTGAGATTATAGATATTGAAGGGGTGAAATGATGTATGAAAATTTCTTAATATGTGAGTATTCCAAATGAATAAGAGCATAAACTGTTTGAAAATAAATGAAATCCATAAACAAAAAAAGTTGAAAAGACTATGTGACGAATTAAGTTTAATGATTTGGTATAGATTTAGATGGCCAAGAGACAAAGAGAAGGAACAAATCAAATAATCATTCTCATTGTAAACTGTATCGAAGATTTTACTTGGATGATATGAAATTCAAATGACTTTTCTTCCATATAGAAGCCCATACAATTACATATTTCTTCCCATTTATTGAATAAAAGGGAGATAATAATATTGTTATACAGTAAATCACTTGGGTGGGGCATTTCTCAAATAATTCAATACAGAAGATTTTACTAAATTAGAGGGATTATCTAAATATCTTTTAAATCATTTTATGACACCCAGAAAGACTGCAGTAAGTACAACTAATTTCTAATGTTGAAATTTAGGAAGTTGTCAATGACAAAATCTTTGGGAAAAATAGGAACAGCGTACACTTATCTAGTAAAACATCTAGCCAATACATACTGTTCTTATATTTTTCTTTATTTTATTAGCACAATAAAAAGTAACTAATGGAATAGATACAACAAACTTCCCTGAATCAAACAGCCAGGCAGAACGCCAGCACCAAATGAAAACCCATACAATAGAATATACAAATATAATCTTGCACTAAATACAAACAAGAAGATAAAAAGAGCAAGCTGAAATCTTAAATCAAGATTTACTCTATATTCTATTTTCGAAACACTCGCAGATGAGTGAACCAGATCTCTTCACGCCTTGAAGAAAGGAATATCAAGAGACACTACTAAGAGTAACGAGAGAATTGACCGCAATAGTTAGAAGAGCAATGGGATGATTGTCTGACATTGAGGAAGGGGTCTGAAGTAGACGTCACAGTTGGTCTCAGATCAGTTGGTTACAATGGACAGATCGTGTAGGGAGGAACGAAGCCCACGGTTGGCAATGGAAGACCCATGTTGGAGGAACACCAGCAGGTAGGCCAAGGTTCTCGACGAAAATTTAAAATCTTCAGTTATCAAAGATCAGCCAGAGTGCTAGACTGAGAAGCTAAACAGATCGACGAAGAGGAGGCTAGTGATAACGTTCATGGGGACCAAAGAAAACCAAACAGCAAACTATGTTGGTGAGCATTTGTTGTGTCAGAAATTTCTAATCTACACAGAAGCACACACTATGAACCCTTAGAACTAGCCCTCATCCATTTTCCGTTCCTAGTAATTTTCCTCCGACCTGAACTACACAAGGTATGTTGGCTGACCGGTTGACCGGTCTTTTAAAAAAAAAGAAAAAAGAAAACGAGAGAAATTGCCCGTTTCAAACCCATGTCTGAAAATTCTACCAAATGCGGCGCTCCCAGAGAAGTTGCACACAGAGATTGCACCAATATGTCGCCGGTGAGAATTAGCCTCTGAATAGTTGTAAATGTTTGCCAAAAGGATGCTTTCCGATGCCTTCAGACTTAAGTTGTTCTGTGGATTCTTACAGAGCAGCCTTGTTGGCATTTCCTTTGTCAACAGACGGATATATCTCATCTTCATGGTTAAATACCACATATTATTATTATTATTATTATTATTATTATTATTATTATTATTATTATTATTATTATATAGATATATAAATAGATATTCACGTAAATAGCATATATGTTAATCAGTATGTTATACATACCTATATATATTTTATATATATATATATATATATATATATATATATATATATATATATCATATATGTATATATATCATATATGTATATATATATATATATATATATATATATATATATATATTTATATATATAATATAAACATGATATATTCATCTATATATTATATATATTTATATATTTAGATATACATATATATATAATATATATATATATATATATATATATATAAGGTGCATAAAGAATTGCTACACATAAACTGTAGTTTGCTAGGTATTCAACTTCCTGCTAATATTTTTGTTGTTTACCTTGCCTGTTTATTTACTTTGAACAAAAATAAACATAGCCACCTGAGTAAAGAGGAAGTATTTAAGAATGCACTGGGAACGGAGCAGATCTGGGGAATATTATTAGAAAACGAGGATTTTCTCCAAAGAGAAAATGACTGACGTGTGATGGACCACTCGAAAAACTAACCCATAATATTATTTTACTTTCACTCCCGGGTTTTGATAGTTAAATATAACTAAAATACACCATTAAAAGTTTTTTTTTTTTTTTCAAATGAAAACCCATTCAATACTTGACTCAATTTTTTTTTTTATAAATACAATAAGAAAAAGACATATCTTTAATCGAGTTGCCACCCACTAAGTGATAAAAAAATATAAATGAGTAGTAAATGAATAGCGTGATCTAAGATTATAGAAATAATTCATGGAAAAGGGAATTTTGACTTTTTGGACCCCATCAATTGAAAGATATATTTATTCTGAAAGAATGAGAGACAAAGAAGGGTGGTTGAAATCCCAAAGAATCATTTAAAGATGGTGGCATATCTTAATTATACATTGATCATCTTTTTTAACAACTTCCCCCCCCCCCTCTCTCTCTCTCTCTCTCTCTCTCTCTCTCTCTCTCTCTCTCTCTCTCTCCATGGAGGAGACTAACTAATTAATACACTATTCGAATGTTAAGAAGAAATCCCAGATCAACCTTATATTTTAAAGGAAGCTAAAATCGAATTGACTGCCCAAATACTCGGAATCAGAGAGAGAGAGAGAGAGAGAGAGAGAGAGAGAGATAATAAGTCACACGACATACTTAATATAGAAGTCACTTATTCAACCATATGACAGTGCTTAGAGAGAGAGAGAGAGAGAGAGAGAGAGAAGTAGCACGGCCTACTTAAATAAGAAGTCAATTATTCAAATACATGACAGTTCCCAGAGAGAGAGAGAGAGAGAGAGAGAGAGAGAGAGAGAGAGAGAGAAGGCATACGACTTACTTATTCCAAGATGTAATTTCTTCAAATACATGTCATTCTATATGTCACTTGGAGGTCAGGTATTGACGTACAAGAACGTCAGACACCATTCATATTCCATTGGTCTGTCAGATATCTATCGAGTAAAAAGCATCAAAGGAACATATGCCACTTTGATATTTTATCTCAATTATGAAATTTCATATTTTCGAAGTTCGTTGTAGTTTGTGAAATGCGTATGCTGATTCCTTTTTGGGTCAAACTATGATGTTATACGCAACAGCTGCATATTGTTACATTAATGATTTATGAAATAGAGCGCTGCAATATTATATTAGTGAATATATATATATATATATATATACCTATATATGCATTTATATGTATACATATACAGGTATACATTTATATATATATATATATATATATATACATATATATATATATATATATATACGTATATATATATACATATACAGGTATATATATATATATATATATATAAATGTATACCTGTATATGTATACATATAAATGCATATATAGGTATATATATATGTATATATATACATATATATACATACATATATATATATATATATATATATATTTGTGTGTCAACGAGGAAACATTACATGAAAAAGAAATACAGAATTGCAACATTATATGCCTTTTGAAAGGATTTGTGTTAACGATAAAAAACCTTGAAAAAACTCTTAATAAACAGAAAAATCCCATGCATCATTACCAGGAAATACTTATTACAAATAACCAAATAAAAATGTGCGTCTAGTATCATTAATCATGTAAACATAATCTAATTATTTTTTCTTAGCATTCACACCCCAATATTCTTACTGATATTCAGACATTTTCCATTTACTGTTACCACTTTGTTATCAGTTTCCATTTAATTCAATTCTTCTATTGACGTCATATTAACATACGCTTGCGAGGATCTCAAGACCAGATAAGACGATTAAGCATTTTTTTTTCATTTTATAAAAAGTAGAATGGCCATAAAATGAAGGCAAGCGATTACACAGGTAAACTGTATATAAAAGTGTATATGTATGGGTTTATATGCAAAAAACTGTCTTTCTTGGAAGAAAGTAAGAGAAAGAGAATCGTTTATACATACATACATACATACATACATACATACATACATACATACATACATACATACATGTTTTCCGTTAATCCGGTATTATGGCATTATTTAAAATCTGACTTATCTGGAATTATCAAGAAACTGATAGCTGTGGGATTCAATTCTTATGTATGTATAGATACTATGTTTTTGTATATATATTCTCATTGTGAATCCATCGATGTCACTAAATGGACGAAAGTACTAACTCCGATT
Organism: Palaemon carinicauda; assembly: GCF_036898095.1. Classification (NCBI taxonomy): domain Eukaryota; kingdom Metazoa; phylum Arthropoda; class Malacostraca; order Decapoda; family Palaemonidae; genus Palaemon; species Palaemon carinicauda. The sequence goes on from NC_090761.1 coordinate 36,961,975, forward strand.
ATGTCTTTTCTTTTTCGTTTCGTGTCTATAATATATATTTTATGCTCATTACGTGTCAGCTTTCGTGATTTCTATACATACATAAAATCATAGAGTAGAACGATTAAAATGAGAGAATAGGTACAGACATTTCACGAACCAGTAAGTAAAAATATGTGTCTGAGAGAGAGAGAGAGAGAGAGAGAGAGAGAGAGAGAGAGAGAGAGGACAACTCAAATGGACAGAATCCTGAGTGTGTCTGGGAAGAAGCCAACTTCCGCGTTCGGTCGAGAAGGAGCAGCAGCCACAGCATCACAACCTGCTTTCTTCTTCTTCTTCTTCTTCTTCTTCTTCTTCTTCTTCTTCTTAGCTGTTGCCTTCGTCGTCGGCGCCACCGAATCTAGAGGTCGATCGAGAGGTGTCGAACACTCAGAGAAAGAGGGAGAATGAGGGGGAAGGTAATGAGAATGATTAGAGAATAGAGAGAGAGAGAGAGAGAAGGAGGTTATGACATTAGAATTATTCTTTGTGGGATTGGGATAGGAAACAGATATAATGACGGGAAACTACTAGTGAGAGAGATAAAAAGTGTAAGATATATAAGAAATAAACAGGAATACAGAAAATAGAGAAAGAGATACAAAGTAAAAAGATGGAAACCTATAGTGGAAAGAGAGAGAGAGAGAGAGAGAGAGAGAGAGAGAGAGAGAGAGAGAGAAGCATTACAAGAAAGAATAACGGAAAATACCAAAGGAATTCTTGGAGAGAGAGAGAGAGAGAGAGAGAGAGAGAGAGAGAGAGTGAGTTGGTATGAAAACAACCTATAGTGGAGAGAGAGAGAGAGAGAGAGAGAGAGAGAGAAACTGAAGTAAGATAGAAAGAGGACGAACAGAAAGAGAGAGAGAGAGAGAGAGATGGTATGAAAACAACCTTCCACTACACCACATGGTTCCAAATATAATTATTTAGTGAGTTGTGCCACATTTGATCATTTGCTCCAGAGTTACGAGAATCTCGCAAAATTACTTCTGATTAATAGGAATTTTCTTGGGTAGTAAATTACAACTCTGTCATTCGTGTCTGCCGGCTGGAAAACCCCGAACGAATGCTCTCTTCTATAGTGATATCTAATAATAATAATAATAATAATAATATATATATATATATATATATATATGTATGTATATATATGTATGTATGTGTACTTATATATAAGAGCATATGTGTGTATATGCAAGTGTACTGTTTACTTCATATATATATATATATATATATATACAATATATATATATATATATATATATATTTATATATATATATATACGTATATACATACTTATAAAAACATATATTTGCCTTCTTATATATAAAAACATATATAGTGTATATAAGCACACATACACACACTATATATATATATATATATATATATATAGGCGTGTTTGTGGATAAATTAATGAGTGTTTGCCTTTGATTACACTTTTCTATAATCTTATTTTTCAATTATATTTTACTCAAAAAATGGCTAGCCTCAGATATTTTACTAACGGATATTTTTATGATATGTAAGCAAATTGATTTATATAACTCTTGTGGTAATTTCTTTTTCTAAAATTATGGTAAAAATACTATGATTGATATTCGTAACTCTAGTCAAATTCTGAAATCAATATATTTCCTGAAACCATAAAGAAAAAGGACAAGAATCTTTATCCTTTAAAAATCAATATGGGTATTCTTAAACCTTCCACTGGCATTCCTGATTTATCTTCACAAGAGTGTAACGGTTTTGTTTAATCTAGGTCTCTTTGCTGTTCTAAATGTCTGTATTTGATTGCTATTATACGATATATATAATTACAGGACGTATTATGTGATATATAATATAGATATTCATAATTCCTAACTTTTAAACATGAATTTTAATACAATTTATAATTCATAACTTAGTAAAAGTTTCCCAATATAGAAGTTATCCGTATATAATTCAACTATAATTCATTGGTGAATTATGTAAATCCCCTATTTTTCTCGCCTCTAAAATCTTTTAGGCCTAGAGAAGTCCATAATATTTTCAGGCTTATGAGCATAAACTTCCATACCTCTTATCATAAGCCTAATGTCGTTACCATAAATGGAAAGTTACTCATCTCCCATCACCCATATGCTCACGCATTTGAAATTAGCCATTTAGTATGACAGGAGTACAGATATAGAATGCAGAAGGCAAATGTTGGCATCATTGCGAACATTTTTGTTTGAGGCAATAGTTAGCAATGATGGTGCATGAGCTAATTCGGGGGGAAGCTAAAGATAACAATTATTCCTTATTTTATTTACTATGCTCTGATAATTAGTTTCCTGTTGTTGTGTTGTTTGTTTTGTAGTACGAATTTTCGAAAATCAATTCAAGGAGATGTCATTCCAGTTTGACAGCAGTAAATATTTTCCTGTTTCGTTGTCACTGTTTTATAGTTATTATTTATCTTGGGTCTATTTTTTTTTAATTCGACCGTAAAATGATATTCGTAATTTGACGTTGAAACTCGAAATAAGTATTAATGTTACTATCTACATAAAAGAAAATATTCTTTGCTTTAACCAAACAAACAAACGCATACATACACTGACACACACACACATATATATATATATATATATATGTATATATACTGTATATATATATATATATTTATGTATGTATATATATGAATATATATATATATATATATATGTATATATATATATGTGTGTGTGTGTGTGTGTATTTGCGTATATAGGCTATATATATATATATATATATGTATATATATATGAATACATATATACATATATATAAGGTGTAAATATATATATGTATATACATATATATATATATATATATATATAAATATACACATTTATATATATATATATATATATATGTATATATATATATATATATATATATATTACTTATAATATGACCTACTGGTGGAATTATTACCTATGAATATATGCATATCAAATTTGTGAATCAGTTTCTCAGTCCTAATTTCCAAATGAGGGAACAATGACGTAAGTAATTTAAAGGAGGTGAAGAATTATAGAGTAAATTCAAGTATCCTATAACAATACAGTCTTGGCAATTATTCATATTTTTTAGGCGTTCCTAATAATAAGTTGTAGTTAATTTCGCGTATTTCACAGAAGGACAATGGGTATAACTTCTTAAATTTATAGCCAGTGCTCCTTATTGACAGTTTTTATTTTTTAGAATGTATGATTTGAAAATTCTACTACGTATTCTCGATGCATCAATTGATTTTATGGGAATGTTCAATCCTAATTCTCTTTCAACAAAAATTGAAAAACAAAACTCTTCAATTTCAAAATGTTTTGCGTCAACGCACAAACCTGATAAAAAACCTTGATTGACTTAATTTTCAACAGACCTGTGTCTTTCATGAACGTATTTCGTTTTCCTGATTCAATATGACAAAATGTCACTGAAAGCTGAATGAATCTTGCCTCTCCCCCTAGAAGTCTACATTTGTCGATATTTGTATGTGAGTATATATCTCATAGTCCCCCTCTGAATGGAGATACCTTAACGTGGTATAAGAGTTTGTGCATGGCCATGATCAGCAAAGCTGTACTAGTTATGGCCACCCATACTAGATTAGTTTGCTGTGAGCTTATCAGACTAAAGTCTCCAATCCACACTGGCCAGCGTGGTAATGAAAATGGCCACATCCCAGACACGAATAAGGACATGTCTGAGGTCTCATTCATACAGTGGACTAGAAACGGCTGCATTTGCTGTTGGTGTTGTTTTTGTTGTATATTTGCCATATAATGGAAGACAGTCACCATAGCTGTGTATGGTTAGTATCCACTGACTAATGTATAATTTATTCTGATTTGGAGAACGCATTTCCTTTTTAGGTCGTAAAGTGCTCTACTGTGATATTTTGGCTTTGCCTCACTATTCTTGTGAAAGAAAGAGGACCTCGTTCTAAGTACTAAATACACCCAGCATATTAAGGTGGTTGCCTCCAAAATAAACCTATCATTTCAATCTGACTATTCTAATCAAGGGTCAACAATTCCAAAATGTGAAATATTATCTGTTATTTCTATTTATAAAAGACATTCATTAAACCGTTGTCAAAGTCACTGGTAAATACGTGTTACAAGTCCTTTTAAATCTTTGGTAAGTATCATTACTGGTTTCACCAAAGAAGGGTAACTAGGGGTCTTCAGCAAAAGAGATAATCATCACCTTCGTTCTGAACGTGAAGCATCGATCTAATTTCATCTTTGTTTAAATCGGGTTTGTTTCAGTTTCACCTTGAGTTCGAAAATGCTATAAAACTCAGATTGCGAATGTTTTTTCGGACAGGACAGTCACGTGAAATGTAAAAATGGTCGGGGATGGATTTTGTTTTTCATATGTACCTTGTGTCGTCATTTTGCTACTAGCTATTGTACCCTTTATATTTAAAGACATGTTTAACTAAAGACTATGTTTTCCTTGTCTCCATTTCTCTACCTGTTTTATATTCAAGAACATTTCAAGTTAAAAGAAAAAAAACGATGCCTGAGTTCTTTGACCTGTAAAAATTCTTTGGGTACGCTGCTTAAAAAAAAGGAAAACAAATCCAGGTGATTATACTTGAATATCTTTAAAAAAAAAAAAAAAAAAAAAAGACATTATTTTTAATACAGAGATAGTGTAATAATTAATCCTGAACTTTTACAATTTTAAAATTCCTCTATTTGAGTGCCTGTGTGTACGTGTGTTTGTGTGTGTATTGTCAAGGAAGGGAGAGAACCCTTCTTTACTTAACTATGCCTCTTACATATACCAATATACTTTTTTTTTGTTTAATCTAGTTATTGATCCATGTCTACTTTCATATTTTGATCTGAATACTGTTTTACGTTTTAGTCTTTCAATCATGTATTTGAAGTTTTTCTGTGCTCGTAAAACCCATATATATATATATATATATATATATGTGTGTGTGTGTGTGTGTGTGTATATATACTACTCTATATATAAGTATATATATATATGATTAAGTTATTATTATTATTATTGTTATTATTATTATTATTATTATTAGTAGTAGTAGTAGTAGTAGTGTTAGTAGTTGTAATAGAAGTATATAATATATACTTCTATTACAACCACTACTATGTATATATATATATATATATATATATATATGTATATAACTCGATTTTAAGATAAATAAATTCCATACCGTGGAGAGGTTAAGTTAGTGACACCAGAGGGGAAAACGAATCTCCCAAGGAAAAATTCCCAAAAAGAAACTCCTGAGAAAGTATGCGAAGAGAGAAAAAAAAAGTATAAATATGTGCCAAGTTCAATGCCCAAATAGACAAAATTATAGACTCTGAGGATATTCGCAGTTGCCAAACGTACAATCAGATTAGCAATGCAGGCTAAATTTGGCTGTAAACATACACAAGACTAGGATTCTCTCTCTCTCTCTCTCTCTCTCTCTCTCTCTCTCTCTCTCTCTCTCTCTAAGAGAGGTCCTATACAGCTTTCAGTAGTTATATGAATTATCATGCCTGAAACTGTACGTAGGAAAACTGTTTTCGTACAGTAAAAAGTTATTACTACTTAGTTCGATCCGTGTTGCCCTCTGAATCCTTCAGGGATATTTAGCATTTCCTTCAAGTCAAATGAGTTACACGCTGTTAGCATCAAAAGCAAAGAGTGGAATATAATATTATAGTCTTCCAATCACATGTTTCTTAATAATACTTCTATATTCAAACAGAAATTATTAGATAAGTAAATAGATACATGTCTAGATATATATATATATATATATATATATATATACTGTATATATATATTAATCTAAAAGTCTATAACTGTTTCTGAAGGCCTTTGCATATGATTAGTTAGTGTGTCCTATGAAGATTTTAAATTATATGTCCTTTAAATTTAAGAGGGTCTACCATTTTGTTGATGGAGTTCATAGAATATCGTCTCTCTCTCTCTCTCTCTCTCTCTCTCTCTCTCTCTCTCTCTCTCCACTTATATATCTCAGAATAGATAACAGTATATCTTAGAAGATGTACAAACTTTGAAGAAGAAAATATTTTGGGCGTTAAAACACAGGTCAGAAAGATTCACAGATCAAGGAGGATAGATGGAACCCCTGATTTCAGTGAAGTGATTTGAATCTTTCTTACACATGGAATGAAAAGTTTAAAATACTCTAACAAGTATCGAGACAATTGTATTACTCTCTTTATCTTTCTACAAACTCTTGGTTCTTCAAAGGAAATACCTTTGAGACACTGGCATATGTAGCTCACATGCTCAGACACAAAAGTATTAACATTCAAATTAATATGTACACACACACACACACACACACACACATATATATATATATATATGTATATATATATATATATATGTATATATATATATTTATATATATATATATATATATATATGTCTATATATATATATGTGTGTGTGTATATATATGTGTGTGTATATTTATAATGGAATTATATAAGAAAAATAATCAATACATATGCACACATAGATACACACAGATACACACACATATATGTGTATATATATGTATATAAGAAAATATATACACGGATATATATATATATATATATATACTGTATATATGTATATATTTATATATTTAAATATATATATATATATATATATATGTCTATATATATATATGTGTGTGTATATATATGTGTGTGTATATTTATAATGGAATTATATAAGAAAAATAATCAATACATATGCACACATAGATACACACAGATACACACACATATATGTGTATATATATGTATATAAGAAAATATATACACGGATATATATATATATATATATATACTGTATATATGTATATATTTATATATTTAAATATATATATATACACACACACACACACACACACACATATATATATATTATATATATATGATATGTGTGTATCTGTGTGTGCGTATGTATGATTGTTTTTCTGATATCATTCTATTCTCTCAAAAATACTTTGACTTTTTAAACTTACTTTAAAGTACATAAACTAGGCGATTAGGATATACATACACATTCAACACACAGAAGCTGGTTGATACCCAAATGTTTCTTTAATCCGAACTCTTATCTATACGGTAAATAAAAGTTGCAGAAATTATAGATGAGGAAGATCGGAAAGGCAGTGATGGAAATAATTGCAATTTCTAAATACATTGATGAAGAGAAACCTAATTACAATAGTGCAAGGACATCTAAAAGAAGACAAACCACCCACAGACCTACTTAAAGAAAAGCACTTATAAAAAGACACAACAACAATAGAAAGCGAAAACCATAACTGCACTCCGGAATGCTTTTTCTCATTGTCTGACTAATCCGACATGTACTTTGTATGGCGTTTGATTTCGGCTCTTGACTAATCCATGCGAATGGCACCATTAAAACTAAGACAGAGTCAACAAACACAGTTCCTTGGATTAACTGTCGAATGGCAAATGGGGCTTCACAAGCAACTTACATACTGGCTAAAGTACTTCATTGTAAATGTTTGAGCTTGGGGATAGTAGATTAAGAGTTTAAGTAAGAATAGATGCGGAAATATAAATAATTGTTTTGTGTCCACATACACGCATATACTGTATATATATATATATATATATATATACACACACACGCTCATGCACGCCCGCTCATGTACATACATATGTAAATTATTAATGTAACATGTCAACAATAGGCAACCTTTACGTTTGACATCATAGTTTGACCCCCAAAGGAATTAGCATACACATTTCACAAACTACAACGAACTTCGAAAATAAAAAATTTCATGATTGAGATAAAATATGAAAGTGGCAGATGTTCCTTTGATGTTTTTTCTCGATAGATATATGACAGACCAATGGAATATGAATGGTGTTCTGATGCATAAGTTAACTCTGGTAGGACCAGCTGATTAAATAGTTTTTTTCTTTTTAGATAAAGTGTCATTTTACTTTTCATAATCTCAATTTATTTCTTTTTATTTATAAGAGTAATCATTGTAATGGTATAATATATAATACATACATACACATGTATGTATATACAGTATATATACATAACTATATATATATAAATGTATATGAATATATATATATATATATATATACATATACATACTGTATATGCATAATTATGCATATACTTGATGAATTATATATACATATACATATTTGGGTCTATTTAGTATGCACATTTAAATATATATATATATATATATATATATATATACATATATATATATATGTGTGTGTGTTTAAACTGTATATACATACATGTGTATACCTGTTTATTTGATAATATATATTAATGAAGAAATAATTATTATAGTTTATTAGCGAGAGAGAGAGAGAGGAGAGAGAGAGAGAGAGAGAGAGAGAGAGTAAATTGTACATTACATGCCACATTAACCTAAATCTCGCTAAATCAACGAAACAAATGAATGAAACAAACGAAGCACAACAGCGAACGCTCACAGTGCTTCCCTCCAATAAGAAACGATCTGCTGTTGAAATGAATCGACCAAAAATAGTCAGAAACGGGTCACATGTGCTTTATCCTCTTTCTCTCCCCCCCCCCCCTCTTCCCACTCCCTCTCCCTCTACCCCTTTGCCCCATCCCCCCTCAGTAGACGTCAGTGGCACCAAATGGCATCACCACAGACCGGCACTCGCTCGACTCCCCGGCTTCGGCCTCGGGGCGTGACAGGATACGTTCGCGAATAGAAAATGACACCTGATCGATTTGGGGAAATTACAGTGATGGTGATGATGAAGATAATGTTATTATTATTATTATTATTATTATTATTATTATTATTATTATTATTATTATTATTATTATTATTATTATTAATATTATTATTATTATTATTATTAAAGCTAATCAATAACTTTAATAATAAATATAATTACTATAATCATAAAAATAATGAATAATGAGATTATTGTTATTATTATTATTATTATTATTATTATTATTATTATTATTATTATTATTATTATTGTTGTTATTGTCATCATTATTATTATTATTATTATTATTATTATTATTATTATTATTATATTATTATTATTATTATTGCTTTTGTTGTTGCTTTCCTTTCTATGTTGTGTTAATTATGAAATGAACACACACACACACACACACACACATATATATATATATATATATACAGAATATGTAAATATATGTATATATACAGAATCTGTAAATATGTATATGTATATATATATATATATATACATATATATATATATATATATACACACAGATACAGGGAGTGAGAGAGACAAGAACGAGAAAGCGAAGAGGCTTGACACCATTGTGATTAAAAAACACAATGGAAAAGTCTAGGGGATCTGTACGTACAAATTCATTATGATTCCGATAATAGTAGATTATTCAAGATGCAATGGGATGTAGAAACAACTGGTATAAGTGAATACTCATTATCAATTTTACTCTAAATTATTTGAATTCAACCAAATCTTTCCGTAAAATTTATATAAACAAATATACCTAACATGTATTTATTTGTTTTATCATTTACCTATCTCATTACATGGGGGCTTAATGTTTCATAATATGCGCAAAAAGTCCATTGTACACACAGAAAATAACTTGCGTGTATATATATATATATATATATGTGTGTGTGTGGTGTGTGTGTGTGATGATATATGATATACATACATACATACACACATTTATATATATATATATATGTGTGTGTGTGTGTGTGTGTGGATATCCTGTATACACATACATTTGTGTGTATGTATATATATATATATATATATATATTTATATATACACATATATACATATATAAAAATGTATGGGTAACTTGGCCTTGGTAGACAAGTGTATAAAACGAATGTCGTGTGGGTAGATAGAAAAATACATAGACATCAATATCTACTTCAATTTGTAATCGAACGAAGTTATGTGAGTAATTTAGATGGTAAAAATAGAGTAAAATGCAGATAGAGATATAAATATAAGTATACTCTGTGCATGCAGTCAAACTAAGCTTATTTTACTTACCCTTAAAATAGCGGTATTTGTAGATATACGTAAAACCATGTACCCTGGGCCCCGGCTCCTGGCTGGCCGGCAGCCCAGGTTGGGGATTATTCACACATGATGTTACCTGGAGGAGAAAAGAAAATGGGATGTAGTGCATATCATAGAAAACGAGTACAATATCTTGAGAAACTATAAAATATAAAAATTTGACAAAGGGCAAAATAATTAGAAATTTCCTATATATCAAAGATATATCCGCTTGTTTTGAAAGAGATCTGCATGTTCTGATATTAAACATTATTAACATATTAAATGCCATTGGATATTGTCGTCAGTGTTATCATAATTGCGTATATATTTTTCATTATATTATTTTCCTCACTAGCTTCCTAGAAGTGAAAGACTGTTTTGTTAAAATTCATCTGCAGATATTTTCGTATACTATTTCATACATTTCACCAATTTAAATTAAGAGTAATATTAAGAAAAATAACATGAAATAACTTTGCACATTTTTGGTCGATTTCTATCATATTTATAATTATATTACTAATAAGTACCACGATTGTATATTTTAATTTTAAATTCTTAAAACTGAATATAAACCTCTCAAGACATCACATGTACCAATAGCAAAAACTTAAAGAGTAGTCTTATGGGCAATTCAAATGGATTTCACTTACATTTAATTTCGATCGCACATCTGAGGGCAAACACTCTGTATTATATTACACACAGACTTTCCTGAATGTCATTATAGTTATTACAACGAAACTATAGTCATATCTATATTATAAATTCCAGTGTTGTGTACTGAATGCTTTAATTTAGACCGAGGTTTTCGACAGTAACAAAATAGGGTACATATCATGAGGCTTTTGCATAAGAATTTAGCTGAATTGATACATGAGATAAACTAGGCTATTTCGAATTAGATTTGTCGTTTAGCTAATAATTAATAATAACATCAATAATAATAATAATTATGATAAAAATAAATAGATAAATAATTATAATATACAAAAAGATTTATATTATATATATGTATATATATATATATATACATATATATATATATATATATATACAGTATATGTAAATAACTATATATATATATATATATATTTATGTGTGTATATATATAAATATATATATATATATATATATACTGTTTATATATATACACATACATACACATTATATGTATATATACATATATATATATAATTATATATGTACTGTATATATATGTATATATATATATATATATATAATCACATATATATATATATATATATATATGTATACACACACACACACACACACACATATATATATATATATATATATGAATGTGCCTGTACGTATATATGTCTGTAACACATCTTCCTTCCCATCATCACGCCCTCTGATTCTTTGCAACCCTTTTGACCTTCCATCGCTAACAGGTTCCCTCATCACTTTCTCCTCGTCACTTACCCGTAATGCACTTCTGTCCCATCTCAATTTTGTCTTTCCTATCTTCTCAGTTTCCTCCCTTTTAAACCTCTCCTCAGTGAGATAAAAATATCCACCCAAACATCGTCGTTTCTTTTCACTTTACCTTCACTTTCCCCTTTTTTCCTAATTCTTATGTATGTGAACCATCTATCATTAATGATCTAAATGTTTTTCCGTTGAACAGTCTGACATTAATCTCTTTTTATAGTCCATGTATGAAAGATCTATTTTAATGTTTTTACTATTCTTGAAATATTTCTTTCATTGTTCATTACTTCTCTTGTAGTTTATTTATTTATTTTCTTCATTGGGCTATTTTTTTTCTTTTAGAGCCTTTGGGCATATAGCATCCTGCTTTTTCAACTAGGGCTGAAGCTAAGCTAGAAATAATAATAATAATAATAATAATAATAATAATAATAATAATAATAATAATAATAATAATAATAATTATTGATAATCATAACAATAATATGGTAAAATATTTTTTTCTCACCGTTCCTGACTTTTCACTTTCTTTCACTCAAGGTCTTTATATTCTACATTCCTCCGCAGCAGCACACACTCCCGTGTGCCTTAAAGTAGATCCTAAGTATTTGAAATTATCTTCTAGTTTTAAACCTAGACGCCTCCCTGCCTGCTAGTTACCCTAACCACATTTTTACCCTCCTCACTTCTAGAGGTTTCTGTCACTCTTTTGCCTTTTCTCTGAAATTCTTCTTTATGTATATATATATATATATATATAATCACATATATATATATATATATATGTATACACACACACACACACACACATATATATATATATATATATATGAATGTGCCTGTACGTATATATGTCTGTAACACATCTTCCTTCCCATCATCACGCCCTCTGATTCTTTGCAACCCTTTTGACCTTCCATCGCTAACAGGTTCCCTCATCACTTTCTCCTCGTCACTTACCCGTAATGCACTTCTGTCCCATCTCAATTTTGTCTTTCCTATCTTCTCAGTTTCCTCCCTTTTAAACCTCTCCTCAGTGAGATAAAAATATCCACCCAAACATCGTCGTTTCTTTTCACTTTACCTTCACTTTCCCCTTTTTTCCTAATTCTTATGTATGTGAACCATCTATCATTAATGATCTAAATGTTTTTTCCGTTGAACAGTCTGACATTAATCTCTTTTTATAGTCCATGTATGAAAGATCTATTTTAATGTTTTTACTATTCTTGAAATATTTCTTTCATTGTTCATTACTTCTCTTGTAGTTTATTTATTTATTTTCTTCATTGGGCTATTTTTTTTCTTTTAGAGCCTTTGGGCATATAGCATCCTGCTTTTTCAACTAGGGCTGAAGCTAAGCTAGAAATAATAATAATAATAATAATAATAATAATAATAATAATAATAATAATAATAATAATAATTATTATTGATAATCATAACAATAATATGGTAAAATATTTTTTTCTCACCGTTCCTGACTTTTCACTTTCTTTCACTCAAGGTCTTTATATTCTACATTCCTCCGCAGCAGCACACACTCCCGTGTGCCTTAAAGTAGATCCTAAGTATTTGAAATTATCTTCTAGTTTTAAACCTAGACGCCTCCCTGCCTGCTAGTTACCCTAACCACATTTTTACCCTCCTCACTTCTAGAGGTTTCTGTCACTCTTTTGCCTTTTCTCTGAAATTCTTCTTTATTCACAATAAACAAAACCAGAATGTTCGTCCTCATTTATTTAATGAGAGTTGATGACAAATGTAAAGGAGGAAAAGAGTAAGTAATGAGAGAGAGAGAGAGAGAGAGAGAGAGAGAGAGAGATTGTATATATATATACATATATACACACACACACATATATATATATATATATATATGTATATATATATATGTGTGTGTATATATACATATATATATATATATATATATGAATGTGCCTGTACGTATATATGTCTGTAACACATCTTCCTTCCCATCATCACGCCCTCTGATTCTTTGCAACCCTTTTGACCTTCCATTGCTAACAGGTTCCCTCATCACTTTCTCCTCGTCACTTACCCGTAATGCACTTCTGTCCCATCCCAATTTTGTCTTTCCTATCTTCTCAGTTTCCTCCCTTTTAAACCTCTCCTCAGTGAGATAAAAATATCCACCCAAACATCGTCGTTTCTTTTCACTTTACCTTCACTTTCCCCTTTTTTCCTAATTCTTATGTATGTGAACCATCTATCATTAATGATCTAAATGTTTTTCCGTTGAACAGTCTGACATTAATCTCTTTTTATAGTCCATGTATGAAAGATCTATTTTAATGTTTTTACTATTCTTGAAATATTTCTTTCATTGTTCATTACTTCTCTTGTAGTTTATTTATTTATTTTCTTCATTGGGCTATTTTTTTTCTTTTAGAGCCTTTGGGCATATAGCATCCTGCTTTTTCAACTAGGGCTGAAGCTAAGCTAGAAATAATAATAATAATAATAATAATAATAATAATAATAATAATAATAATAATAATAATAATAATTATTGATAATCATAACAATAATATGGTAAAATATTTTTTTCTCACCGTTCCTGACTTTTCACTTTCTTTCACTCAAGGTCTTTATATTCTACATTCCTCCGCAGCAGCACACACTCCCGTGTGCCTTAAAGTAGATCCTAAGTATTTGAAATTATCTTCTAGTTTTAAACCTAGACGCCTCCCTGCCTGCTAGTTACCCTAACCACATTTTTACCCTCCTCACTTCTAGAGGTTTCTGTC
>NC_090761.1:36981332-37011332 GCF_036898095.1 Palaemon carinicauda
AAGTGAGCTAAAGATATCACCTGTAAAATTTATCCAAAACCGTTGATCTCTGATCTTGGCTTATTTGGAGAAAATATTCTTTGATGGGTCAGAAAGGTCAGCTGAATGCTTCAAAATTATTGGTTAATTTAAATTTTTTTAGGTTTTGCTAATAAAGAGTATCAGAAATTAAGGAAATTGAATATTAGGAAGTCTAAGACATTTTATTTACCACTTAAGTTTTTTTTTTTTTAAAGTAGAAATTACTTGCTCCAATGTTTTTTCTCTCTTTTCAAATGGCAATGGATTATGGTGTTTGAATAAAAAAAGAACATAGAGACATGGAAGAAGGAAACAGTTATATTTTTGCCTTTAGGAAAAATATATGAAAGAGGTCAGATTTTACCATGCACACACACCTACTGTATATATACATACACACACACACACATATATATATATATATATATATACATATACATATATATATATGTGTGTGTAGGTACGAATATATATATATATATATATATATACAGTATATGTGTTTATATGTGTGTTTGTGCGTGTGTGTGTTGGTGTGTGTATGCAAAACGTCAAAAATGGCGTGGCGAAACGAAAAATTTAATAGATTTTATTCTCTGTGAAAACTCAATCTAGTTAAAGATGTAACAGTGTTAAACAAGTTAAAGTCAAGCGACCATAGAATGATGAGAAGCAAAATTGTTTAGCTCTAAGGAGAGAGAAAAGTTAATATGAAAGAAAATAAACCCCTGTAATAAGTATAGTTTTTAGATGAGGACTGCAAATTAAGCAAGGTAATGTTTAAGTAAATAGACAGCTAACTGAAGGGAGACCAAAATGAACGAATGAATAATAAAATACAAAAATTAAGACAATTAAAATCGAGTAGATGCCGTAAAAAAAAACAATTAGTTCTGTCCAAAGTGTGTTGTTAAAGGCAAACTGTAAATGGACCCTTTTCCTATAATACGAAACATAGGTAAAGAAAATCAAAGATTAAGAAGATATTAATAAAAGATAAGCAGCTGCTGAGTTTTATGTGACTTGAATGTGACACCTTGACACGAACTATATCAAGTAGGTCATGATAAAGAAATCGGACAAGGGAAAAATTATCGTAGCACTAATACAACCTTAATAAATTTCTTTTACAGCTCATATGGAAGAGGTAACTTTGTGTCTTGGCACTGTGTCATACATATACACACATACAGAAGTATGCACATACTTACATACGTGTACGAATATGCGTACACATACGCACACCAGAAACATACACACGTATGTATATATATATATATATATATGTGTGTGTGTGTGTGTGTGTGTGTGTATGTGTGTGTGTGTGTGTAGAGAGAGAGAGAGAGAGAGAGAGAGAGAGAGAGAGAGAGAGAGGGTGGGGGCGGGGGCGGAGAGAAAGAGAGAGAGACATTATTCTTGTGTGTATATGACTTTATAATTTAACTAGAATGTGTTTTCTTTCAGGGATTCTTCATCAAAATAATTGTGTTACAGAGCTTTATTGAGCAATTAATTACCTTTTAATTTATTTCTGAAGCCCATTAGGACGCAGGTGGCCTGAGATCTTAAAGTTTAAGAGTTTATAATCATTTTCCAATATATAACTTTGGCAAAGATTTCTCTTTAGCTTCAGTAAAGATCTAAATATCCTTCAGAGAAGATTAATGATCCGGGATAATAAAAACCAGAGTTCAGATTAAGATTCGAAAGAGATATGTGGCTTAAGATCAAATGCGTTCTGGGCATCAGATAGGTGCTGTTATTAATTAGGGCCATCGAGATAACCAAATCAGAAAAATATATTTTAATCATCTTAATGATAATATCAGCAACCTTAAAAATACAAATACGTAGGATTTATTATACCCACAAAGAGCAGCCCTTTACTTATTTTTAATCTCCTAAGTGTTGAATGTAAAGATCAAAAAGATAATATGATTGTGCTTAGATTTATTTTACGAATATAATGCCAAATGAAGATTTTCCTCTTGAGCCAACGAGAGGAAATTGGGACGACACTATGAGATACAAGGAAACCCACTCCCTGTCACATCCATTAGTTTGAAAGCAATGAGGTGTCACTATCCATCAGTTTTACTTGGTGAAAGGGTGATGGCCTGTTTTCAGTCTAGCTTTTTCATAAATATGAGAGGAAGTTGAGGTGTGTTGAGGTAGAGAAGTGACAATGAATTAGAACTCTCCCAAGAAAGAGCTTATTTGCAGTGTGTTGAGTTGATGGTTGAGTGGAAAAAAGGTGGTATTGGATAACACTTTGCTTTCAGGGATGGGCTTCTTTGCTGTCAGGTTAAGTAATTGATTAATGAAAATGATATTAAGGTATGATTGTCCCTATGTAATGAATTAGCTTACAAATATGTCCAAATGACAGCGTTCAAAATAAAGAAAGGAAGCATTCAGAGAGGCGTTTCTCAATTAGATAGAGAATTATACTGTTAGAATCTTGTTAGCAATGTCAAAAATAATTTTTATCTAAATAAAATATAAGCAAATCAGCAAACATTGAATCCGGTTTACGCATATGCAGTATGAAGAATCCCGTATTTGCATCTCTCTCTCTCTCTCTCTCTCTCTCTCTCTCTCTCTCTCTCTCTAACAAAACCAGGTTAGAAATTAATCGGCTGTTTTTTTTTCCGTTTTCCCGGAAACCACAGGACAATCTTGATGGCCACCTCATTTTGGCCGAACCGTAATTAAACTTAGGGAAAGCCACGGTCTTCGAAGTATTTGTGTTACCCAACACCCTCTTAAGCATTCCTCCTTAATTGAGGCCTGTTGATGTCATTTCATTCGGTTTGTTTAACTAGTTTTTTTTCTCTTTCTTTTTTGTCCTGGGGTATTTTTCTAGTGTTTTTCGTGTTTTAAGCAAGTTTCCTTTTTTCGTTTGCTTTAAGCCACGTTTGTGGTTTACTTTTGATTCATTGCTCTCTCCTTTCTTTAATGTATTTTCATTATATTTACTATCGTATTTTTGTAGATTTTGCATCATGTATTTTATTATATCTGGTAATGATTGTACTACCACTGGTTTCCTATAGTATTTTCATAGTTTATCTTGAAATGTTGTACATATCTTTCTTATCTCCTATTGTTGTTTCCTATCGTATTCTTCCTTTTTATTTTAGACTAAGTTACTCACACCTCTAAAATCTATTATTTATTTTTTCTATTATCACAGTGCTCTATTATATTTCATCTCCTTGCGTTCTTTCGCATTTATTCGTTTTTCAACCTGTTGATTCAAATTTCTTTAGATCTAATTATCTTATCAGAATAGAAACTCACTTTGGAAGTATGATTTTAATAACTTTAAACATTTCCCACAGCAATTGGTTAATTAGATTTTTATCACACATCAATAAATTTACCATCAAGATAATAGTAACGATAATAACCACGAACACATCAAAGAAATAATAAAGAATTAATTACTCAGCAGAAGAAAAATAAATTCCCAAACATATCCTGCTATGATTCAAATCCGGACCAGAGAGAAGAAACTCATACTACATCAGAAACCCGTAAAAACTCGCGTGATAAAAGTTGATGGGTATAATTACCCTGATAACAGAAAGATGTGAAATTTCTCCGCGAGAGGGCACGGGCCCAAGAAATCTCGAAATATAAAAATAAGCGAGGCGGGGCATACAGATTTATAATGGATATCAAACTGTGAAAGGTGTGCTTCGGGGCGTGTGATGTGACGAAGAGTTGATCCACCAGATATCCCTTTGGGTAAAAAGCAAGTGTTTTAATGAATCATATGGTTTTTATACTCTCTCTCTCTCTCTCTCTCTCTCTCTCTCTCTCTCTCTCTCTCTCTTATCCACGAATATTTATATACATGCATACTCTCCCCCCCCCTCTCTCTCTCTCTCTCTCTCTCTCTCTCTCTTATCCACGAATATTTATATACATGCATATTCTCCCCCCCCTCTCTCTCTCTCTCTCTCTCTCTCTCTCTCTCTCTCTCTCTCTTATCCACGAATGTATGTATGTATTATGTGTAACATGTGTGTATGCACCAATATTTAGGCTTTTTACATGAATTTTCAAAACCAAGCAAAGAAAATAGTATACATTTTATTGACAATATAAGGTAAAAACAAAAGTTAGATTAATGTTGGGTAGTATATCTAATTTGACAGTTGCAAATAGCAAACCAAATAGATGTTAAAATAGTAATTATGCAACCTGCAAAAGGTTACCTTCCTCCAAGAAGTCACACATTCCACTCGGATTGTTTACCTAAGAACCAGTTAAGTAAACTCCGAGTCCCTCATCATGAACGAAAAACTGTCCATTTACCAATTGTATTTTTCCCTTCTCTGTTTATTTCTCCTGACTACGCGCAGCTTGTTACCTGTCCTTGTGGTATGTTTCAAGACTGAAATGTGTTTCCTGATGGGAACGAATTCCTTGCAGATCCAGCTTTCACCTGTTGCCATTCATTCAACGTTTTACCTTTACTTTTGGTTTTTTTATGTGGGATTAATTCCGTAGGTACGAAATTGATGTTGTTTTGTTTAGTTTTCTTAACCTTTGTCTGTTTCTTCGACTTGCTACTACTAATACTACTACTACTACTACTACTACTACTTCTACTACTACTACTACTGTAAAAGTATTAATACTAATGTAAACATAGTAGTAGTAGTGGTAGTGGTTGTAGCACTGTAAAATTAGTAGTAGTAGCAGTAGTATTAGTTGTAGTAGCTATACAAGTATTAACGGCAAAAACAGATTGCAGCCATAATAGCATAATAATCATTATTCACAAACAAAAAAAAACTTGAGAATGATATTTCTATTTATTTTATATACATCTAAGCCAAGATTCTAAGGCCCCCGGTTTCACACCTTTAACATTGTAATCCAGTAGAACGTGTTATCTTATAAATATATAAATACATAGTTACACTGACATAAACCAGGAACTACTTTTTCAAAGGTTGCTTTTAATTTTCATCAAGAGAGAAAGTAAACTTTGCATGTACTCTTGACGACAGAACCATCTGGTGGCAAGGCAGCTGCAAAAGCAAGACTGACAGATCGTGTCCAAAGAGTAAATCAGGAAATTAGGTGATCTCATATATAGACTTTTTCGAGCAACTTGATTGATGTGGTATCTAAAATCAGCTTCTTTAGAGAAATTGTTCGTGGAGAGAGAGAGAGAGAGAGAGAGAGAGAGAGAGAGAGAGAGAGAGAATCGGAAATACTTTTTATATACAGGGTGTTTTATATATAAAAACACGAAAGATTAGTTTGAAAATTCTTTAGACAAAGTGTATGTAACTCACAAGATCATATA
Source organism: Palaemon carinicauda (assembly GCF_036898095.1). Taxonomy (NCBI): domain Eukaryota; kingdom Metazoa; phylum Arthropoda; class Malacostraca; order Decapoda; family Palaemonidae; genus Palaemon; species Palaemon carinicauda. Next base: position 36,986,683 of record NC_090761.1, read on the forward strand.
TGTGTGTGTGTGTATGTATATGTATATCATCTGCCGTTACTAGTCCACTACAGAACAAAGGCCTCAGACATGTCCTTCCACTTACTTCTGTTCATGGTCTTCCTGTGGTAGTCCACACCGGCAAACTTTCTTAGCTCGTCAATCCATCGTCTTCTCTTCCTTTCCCTGTTTCTTTTACTATATCTAGGGAACCATTCTTTTATCTTAATGTCCACATACTATTTCTCATTCTCATTATATTCCTTCCCCTTGTCCATTTCTTTAGTTTGCTCTCGTATCCAACTTGATCTTTTGCTGTCTCTTATTGTTATTCTCAGTATTATTTTTTTTCATGGCTCTTTCAGTAGTAACTAGCTTATGTTCTAAGGCTTTAGTAAAGCTCCAAGTTTCTGATGCATAAGTTATCACTCATGGGACCATCTCATTAAATTCTTTTCCTTTTAGAGAAAGTGACATTTTACATTTCATAATCTTATTTTGTTTAACAAAGGCTCTCCATCACATAGTTATCTTTTCAATTGCAGCCTCGTGTCTTGGGAAAACACATAATGTCTTTCCTAAGAGCGTTGATTCATTAACTGTTTTGTTGTTTATTCTCTGCATTTTCATTGAACATTATCTTAGTTTTACTCATATTCATTTTCAGTCCTACATTTCTGCGTTCTTTATTCAAATCTTCTAACATATTTTGTAATTCCTCCCCTGCCTCATTAAACGCGACTATGTAATCTGCAATTCTCAAGTTGTTAAGGAATTCTCCATTAATATTAATTCCTACATTTTCCCAATCTAAATTCTAAAGACTTATTCTAGGCATGGTGCGAATAATTTAAGACAGACAGGTGGGGTCTGCCTGTCAAACCCCTTTCCCTATCGGAATATTCTCATTATCTCTATGTAGTTTTAAGATTGCTGTACTTGCTGTATCTTCCAATGTTCTAACATAAGATTCTTCTATTCGTTGTTTTTGACGAGTTTATAATATTGATTGCGTTTTTACAGAATCAAAAGCTTTCTCATAGTCTATATTTCCATTAGCTGGTTGATTTTATGGGTATGGTCAGTTGTTGACCACCAACTTATAAAGTCTGACTTACACAAACACACACACACATGTAAATGTGTATATATATATACACACACACACACACACACATATATATATATATATATATATATATTATATATATATATCTATATTCCTAATCATTGAAATACATAAAGATTTTTCAAGATAGTTTGTTTAATTTGGAGTATTTTAGAGATGAACATATCTCTTAACAGTCACACATTCCCTTTTCTACACAGGCCACTTATTCATGAGGATGATAAAGATCTAATTTATTCCTTTGTAATAGGTAACTCATATGTTCATGTACATGAGAAATATTTGATGATTTAAAAGTTTAAAGGTCGTTCATGAATGGTAGAGGCAATGAACAATGACAATACCCTACAGATTGACCATATATCCATATGATAAGCGCCCAAGTACCCTCTCTATTAATTTAGGACCAGGGAGAGCCAGGCAATGGCTGCCGATGGTTCGCAGGTTGACCTATAGGTTCACCCAAGCCCCCATCATTAGCTCACAAGGATGGTGAGACTGCAGATACTAAAAGAAACTGTCAAGCTTGAGCGGGTCTCGAACCCTCGTACAATAGACCGCTCGACAGTGACGTTTTCCATAAGAGACATGTTATTGAGAACTTCATTATTTTATTTGTTGAAGATAGTGACCATTTGTTCATATTTCTTATATTCTCTTTATTTCGTGAGAATCAGAAGGCAAAATTAAGTAAATTGAACCTCAGGGAATTGAATAGCTTGGTAAAGAATGTAACATAAAGAGTCTAAACAATTTGATAAAGATAACACTCATCTTTCAACATACTTGATAGATTTGGTGTTTAGTGAAATATGGAAAAACCAAAATTCTTAGGAATTGGGAATTTTATCTAATGATAAACCTCTTATGATTATGATTTTACACCCTACATTAACCAGGAAAATTTACTATGGAATGATAAACAAAAAGGAAATATAATGTGAGATTTAGCCAGTTATAAGATATAATCGATACATGCTTAGAGAGAGAGAGAGAGAGAGAGAGAGAGAGAGAGAGAGAGAGAGAGAGAGACCTTGAGTCCGCATCACATTCCTTACACCTAATTGGAGATACCTGGCTTGGCACCATCTCGTACTTCACCCGTTGCCATCGTGAATGACACAAATTCGCACCAAAGGAGACTCTTGCGTGAAGCCCTTCCAAGAAAAGCTATTTCGTCATCGTTCCCCGAAGAAGCCAATGGCTACATCGATTGGTATAAAGTAATTAAAGTCATGGAAATATAAAAGAAAGTTATGAAATATATACTGGAGTTAATGAGGGATAATCAAATTAGGCGTAGAAATACTGCTAAGAAATTTCTTGACAGGAATGAGGTTTTCTTGGTTTTTATTTTTTGGTAGTGAAGATGCTCATCTCATTAGTGCAATTATTCCGTCGTGAATCTAGGTCCAGGATGGAATGATATGGGTACTTTCTCTTTAGGGTAGTGGTGGCCTATTAGAAAATTTCCCTGCTTAGTGAACTGCTGTCGATGTCTGGATGCCAGAGAACTTCAAATCTTTCATTTATTGTGAACTGCTCGACATGGGTTCCAGCCCAGCTCAAGTTCGATATTTTCTTGTAGTGTGTGCAACCTTACTATCCTTGTCAGCTAAGGATGGGGTGTTTGGGGGAGCCTAAGGTCTACTTGCTGAGTCATCGGCAGCCATTGCCTGTCCCTCCCTGGTCTTGGTTTGGGTAGAGAGTGGGCTTGGACGCTGATCAAATGAATATATGGCCAGTCTCTAGGAATTGTCCTGCTTGCTAGGGCAATGTCACTGCCACTTGACTCTACGGCCTTTAAAACCTTTGAAAGCTTTAAACCCAATTAACTCCCTTAGCCCCAATATTGTATTTCATACATGATAGATAGTCGAAGGTAGAGCGCCAGAAAGCTAACACCTTAGGTCACTCCTATTAAGAAGCTTTTTGATAATCAGTTCAGATGTTGAGAATGCAATGTCTTTCAGCATGATTATTAGTTTGTATGTGTGTCTGTATGTAACACTGATATAGATCACTCGACACGCCTTTTTATATATTATAGCGATGTATTTTCACGGTGTAAGTAAACTAATATATATATATATATATATAGATATATAAATATATATATATATATATATATATATATATATATATATATATATAGATATATATATATATATATATATATATATGTGTGTGTGTGTGTGTGTGTGTGTGTGTGTGTGTGTGTGTGTGTATCATCATCATCCTCATCATCATCTCCTACGCCTATAGACGCAAAGGGCCTCGGTTAGATTTCGCCAGTCATCTTTTAGTCTGACTAAATCCACAGTGGAGTCATTGGCTAAATTCATGAAAGGATAGCCACTTCCTTGTGATGCGCACTATATAATATATATATATATATATATATATTTATATATATATATATATATATATATATATATATATATATATATATATATATATATATATAATGCGTGTGTATGTGTGTGTACAGTACATATATGTAGTTTGTATATATATTTCATACATAGGCATACTTTATATGCATATACAGTTTTCTGCTTTAGAAATCTTAAACACACTAAAAAGGTTGGGTCTTTTCTTAAAATCATTTCAAAATTTGAAAGTAGTGGATTGCAGAGAATAGTTGTTGATGGGCACCATAGTAGTGTTAAGAAGGAAATAGTTGGTGTTCCACAAGGTTGTGTTCTGGACCTATTACTTTTCTTACTATATATGCATGATATGTAGTTTGGCCAAGAAAACATGCTCTTTACATACTACTCTCTTTGCACCAAGTCCATCTCCAGAATATAGTATTACGATCTCAAAATCGTAGCATGTTCTTTCAATCGCTAAAAGAGGTTCAAAAATTATAATTGAAAAATGGGAAATGAATATAAAAAGAAACACAAATAACAAATATTTATTCACAAACGTATTTGCAAAGAAAATCAACGTTACCTCTCCTTTACTTTCAGCTGCTTGGACTAAATCACATTATTGAACAATAGGGGAACAGTCTAGTATGGAGAGTAATAAGAAACTCAAATGGAGAGTTGGCGAAATATCTTCAGTTGCTGAAATTTTGCGGGTATAGTGACTTTAGGCTTGAGAATGTCGAAGAACAGCAAGTTGCTTCTCTTTGTCGTTGATTTGACAAAATTTTGGAGATACTAAAGGTGTTTGTTGTCGGAAGGGGAGACTCGCTTTGCAACCTAACTCTATTCGATCTCTGGTTTTCTTACGTTTTCCTCTTAAGAAATTCAGTAATTCATTTATTCTAACTTGTTTCGAATATTGTTTTCCTGTATGGTCTTCAGCTGGTGTGTCTTATCTATTAAATATCTTATTTCTGATCTGGATATTAATCTCAGGCACCGTGGTTCAGTTAGTTTACATATATATTAAACTGATATATTTAAAGGCCTATAGTTTAGGCCCTTCAACTCACGTTATACGAAACAAAACTATAATGTGAGTCATTAAAAGATCTTAACTGGTCGAAGAGAAAAAAAGAATAGGAAAGAAGTTTAATTGCAATTTTGCTATTAACTGAACACCGTGCGTGATCTGTTTCCTAACCGTGAGTTCTATTCTTAAGGTTATTTTGACCCATATACCTAGTTAAGTACGTTACAGGTCCGCAGACGTCAGCATACTTTCGACCCTTACCAAATGTCATGACAGGAGCATTTAGCATGTCTGATATATTACTCATACACGACTATAGAACGCGGAATACCTTTTTTTTATCAACACACGCACACACTCATATATATATATATATATATATATATATATATATATATATATATATATAGTATATATATGTATACATATATGTATGTATATATATATATATATATATATATATATCACACAGTATACTGTATATATGAAAATAAATATGCATTTTTTAATGCGTGATAGGAATTTAGCATACCTAGAGTATGCTGAAGATGCTGTCCTTGTTAGCAAAACACCACAGGATTTGCAATGCTCGCTTTCCAGAATGCATGAAATATCACACGAGGTTGGGCTCAAGATAAATAGAAGAGAGATGATGAGAACGGAGTATGCAATTGAAGATAAAATATCATTCGAAGGAGAATGGATTAATGAAGTAGAATCATTTAGGTATTTAGGAACTATGATCTCCAATACAGGGTATTTAGAATTAAAGATTAGTGAAAGATTGAAAAAAGCAAATCAGACAACGGCCAGGTTTTATATATACATACATACATATATATATATATATATATATATATACTATATATATATATATATATATATATATATATATATATATATATATATACTCATGTATATATATGTATATATATATATATATATATATATATATATATATATATATATATATATATATATATACTGTGTGTATATATATATATATATATATAAATATATATCCACAATACAAGCATTTTATAGCAATATTGAAACTTTTTAGACATTTACATCTCCTAAATGATGTATTCTAAAATGAAAGCCGCATAGAAATTTTCTTTAAAGCTGAGCATTTCACTGGATAGGTTGGTCTAAATAAAAGTTCAAAACAGTGACTTAATTTTCGATTAAAAGAGTGAATTAAATAAAAACAAGAAATACCCTATTTCAAATGTTATGCCATAAATATGGCTGTCGGTTTACGGAGATGTATACATAGATGATTATTATTATTATTTTTTTTTTATTAACATTAGTTTATAATGCTTAGGATCATCTACCCTTTCTGCTTTGGATTTGCATTCATATGTTTATGTGCCATTATACTACTACTACTACTACTACTACTACTACTACTACTACTAATAATAATAATAATAATAATAATAATATTAATAACAGTACAAGGAAGAAGAAGAAGAAGAAAAAGAATTATAATGAAAATGATGAAAATAAGGATGATGATAAGAGTGAGGGTAATGGACATCACTAGCTTGATTTCAGTAAGCTATATGGCATAGTTATATCCCTATAAAACGGAAACAGATATATATATATATATATATATATATATATATATATAGAGAGAGAGAGAGAGAGAGAGAGAGAGAGAGAGAGAGAGAGAGACGTCTTATACTGGTCACACTGGGCACTACTAACGGGATCAAGTTACTTCTGCCGATTAGTGCCAAAGCGTTCTCTCTCTCTCTCTCTCTCTCTCTCTCTCTCTCTCTCTCTCTCTCTCTCTCTCTCTCTCTCTCTCTCTCTCTCTCTATGTGTGTATGTGTATGTGTAATATTATCACACTCATACATACATCATGCAATAATGTTTAACAAAGTATTTATTTGCTAATGTAACTTCATCTTTCTCTCTCTCTCTCTCTCTCTCTCTCTCTCTCTCTCTCTCTCTCTCTCTCTCTCTCTCTCTGAACTGGACGAAAGTACTTGCATAGGCAGTAAATGAGAGCATAAACTTGAATAGTTTAGCCATTTGTCCTCCAGGAGCATAACAGACATAACACAGGTTACCTCGAGGGCAAACATCACTCAACAGCGAGTGTTTTGTCTTGCCGTTTCTGGTGCCAGTCTGGGCTTGCACTGCTTTGCTTATTGCAAGAGGTAGTCATTTTATTTTGCTGTGGAAAATGGTTATTGTGTCTTGATATAGAGTAGTACTTTGTTTTGTGTACCTGTTAGTACATATGCATGTATATGCATATGTATATATTTATGTATGTATGTATGTATGTGTATATATATACAGTATATATATATATGTATATATATACAGTATATATATATGTATATATACAGTATATATATATATATATATATATGCGTGTATATATATACACATATAAATAAATAATATTTGTGTATATATTTTGACCCAATATCCAATCAGCTAATCATATTCTTTCATAACCATTAAGGATAACCGGATATCTTGATATATCGATTCCGCTAAATTACAATACATTAATATATGTATTGTACAGAGACGCACGAGTACATTGATATACAGTACCTACATGGCAGCAGTCTTGTCATTTTCTTCGTAATTAGGTTCATCTTTACTTATGTTGACGAAATTCAAACTTTGGTTCAAGTAGTACCGAGGTACAGCTGAGGAAAGCTTGGACTTACTTTGAAGGTGATGTAATGAGTTTCTCATGAGAGTAAAATATTTCCCCAGTAACTGTTTTGTGTCACAGGTATAATCGTATCTTCGAGGCTGAGTCGCACTCTTTTACTCATCAACTACAAGTCCGATACGTTAAAAGCAATCGCATTAACATTCTCTGAAAGTGGAAATAATAATTTCAAGTTGAGTTTCCAAGTAAAATAATGGCCTCCTTCACCAAATTGCAGTTTTTTCTAAGAAGCAGAATGTATTACTTTTTTATCGTAAGCTTCAATCTTTTCTTAGCATTTTTCTATTTGTTCAACATTAGCCATTTGTTCTCCAGTCTTATTACCGTCATCAAGTGAACCAATGCTGGATAGGTTTCATGAATCTCTGTCCGAAAGTAATTGCTAAAAGATAATCTTGGCCGATAATAATGAGTTTATTCCAAGCAATAACACGAAAGACATTGCCAACAGAAGATACGTACGTATTCATCTGAATAATAATAATAATAATAATAATAATAATAATAATAATAATAATAATAATAATAATAATAATAATAATAATAGAAACCGGAATATTTGGAATCCATAGGAAATCGCGCACTTAAGCAAAGATTGAGGACCTTGATTGCACTATATTTTATTAATAATAAAATAGCACATATTGGCCTTTTAATTGTAATAAACAACCAAACCATTTACCCATTAGGGCCCGTCTTTTCGTTAAATTTTTAAATCAGTTATTCCAACTTTGTACAATCTATGATTCAGAAAGTTCTTGCTTCCTATTTGGAGTTATTATTTTATAACAAAGTTTCTTTTGTTGAAGATTTTATGTTGATTGTAGAATATATCATTTGCATGGTTAGATCTAAAAGAATATCCTTTTTGGAAAAGACATTATCTAAAAACCTAAGTACTTTAATTGAAGAATTTTGTCATTTGGAAAATTATTGTAGTTATAAATTGGATACAAATCTTGATAAGAACTAGGAATTAGTTTACAATTACTAATTAAAGTAATTCTCACTAAATAATGTTCAAGTACAGTACAGTACTAACGTCGTTGTTTTACTTATTTTTAAGACCATTTAATCGTTGTGGTCTTACATTGGAAGAAAACAAATGAAATGCCAAGCTTGATATATAAATCTTTCTCCCGCAATGTATACCCAGTGCTTGACGTCTTTAATGATACAGTAAAAGCAATCATTAAAATCAAGAGAATGTAACACACTAGAGTAAACAGAAGCACAGATATTCATTCCCACATTTTCAAATTCTTTTCCACTTAGATAAAAGAAAACGAACAAATCTGTTAAGACGAAAGAGAAATAATTTTGAAAAGGATATGTGATACTGAATAGGACAGATGGAGCAATAAAACCCGCTTCGCTACATCCCTTTTTCACTAATGTTCCTTGTTAGCAAATACACAAAACCATTATTTTCTGCTGCACATCTTTCTGGATTACAACTGCGGTGTTCATGCTTGTTCTGCCAGCAGCTTTTTTATGAACAGATCTCTGGGGATTGGACGGAAATTTGTGGCTACTAAATACGCCATCAATCTTGCCTAGACGGGAATGAAACAGGAACGATTTGCAACGATTGTGTTTCTCGGGAGCTTCTGGTTTCGTAAGAACTGAATAATTATTTCTTAAGACTTGGAATTGTTTTATTGAGAGTTAAACTTATCGCAAATTGTCTTTACAAATTGGGAGTAAAGGAGTTTTCATTGAAGTTTGTGAAACAATTTTGACCAGGTTCTATTATGGAAGGTTTCCAGCTTCGGGATTTAAAATTTCAAATTGGAATAAAATCTTCTGATGATGTATGATAAAGTATTTGATACTACTATATTTATTAACCCACATTAAAATAACGATAAAAAATAGAGTTTAAGTAGATATAGATACAGATTTGTTTTCTCAATTTTGTGTACCTATTAATACAGCTTACTCTTTATCGAATTACATCAATAATTACCCAGAAATCATGCGAGGTTACATTTTACAAAAACAGAGATTTATATGTCTCTCTAACTATAAAAACTAAAATATAGAGAAATAAACTTATGATTCAGCAATGTAATATTTCATTCTCACTGTCAATTCAAATATAACTAATAATGATCCAGAAATCATACGAGGTTACGTTTTACAAAAACGGTTATGTTTTTCTTTAAATTTGCAAACTAAAATATAGTAAAAATTTATGACTTATCAATGAAATATTTCATATCACAATATCTTTAAGAAAAATTGATTTCAGTTAAATTCCATTAAAAAAAAAAAAAAAAAAAACATCTAATAATTTAATTCGCCTAAAATTTACCTAGGTAAATCAAGAGCTCGTGTTCTAACTTTGTGTTTGGGGCATTCTAAAAAAATACACTAAATCCTCAGCATGGGTTTTCGACGTTATTCGAGGAATTTAAAAAAAAAAAAAAAAAAAAAAAAAAAAACGGTGGACTCCCGAAGGCCGAGTGTTTCATTAGTTGACAGATGCAGTCGCGGTCAGACGCGAGAAACTTGCCAAAAGTAGGGCTAGGAATCTTGTGCGAAAAAAAAAAAATGAAGGGTTCTTCGGAATTTCTAGGCAGGAATATAATAATGTTCATAGCATATACATAGTAGAAGAATAATACTGCGAGGATGCTAAGAAGTGGGAAAAGAGGTAGGATAATATTGTTAATAGCATATGCAGAGTACATAAGGAATAAGAATGTGAGGGTAGTAAGAATTTGGAAAAGGATCATAATGATAATGTTAATAGCATATGGAAACAAGAATGAGAAGATATTAAGAAGTGGTAAAAGGGTTAACGTAGAGGAGAAGAGTATTGGTGTAATATGGTTACAGAAAGTGTATAGAGAACAAAAGTTTAGTGTAAAGAGTGTCTAATTCAAAAAGATTGGGGGTAAAGAGAGGAAAACGTTGGAAATAAACAATAGTGAGTGGAAGAGGTATTACATTAGATTGTCCTTCATAAGATTAAAGTGAATGACAGAAATTGTGTAGTAGTATCTAATAGGCTACTAGTGATCTCCATATGTACAGTGATGGTGTAAGGCTGACAACCTTAAATGTGGGTTTTATTGTAGTGTTTTATTTTAGCTTTATCTTTGCTAGGTAGTAGGTTGGCCAGGGCACCAGCCACCCGTTGAGATATTACCGCTAGAGATCCTTCTCTCTGATTACGGTTCATATTCATTTTGCTTGCACATACACCGAATAGTCTGGCCTATTCTTTACATATTCTCCTCTGTCCTCATACACCTCACGACACCAAGATTACCAAATAATTCTTCTTCTCTCAAGGGGTTAACTGCTGCACTGTAATTGTTCAGTGGCCACTTTCCTCTTAGTAAGGGTAGAAGAGCGCCACTTTCCTTTTAGTTAGGGTAGAATAGACTCTTTAGCTCTGGTCAGCAGCTCTTCTGGGAGAAGAGCACTCAAAAATCAAACCATTGTTCTGTAGTCTTGGGTAGTGCCATAATCTCTGTACCATGGTCTTCCACTGTCTTGGGTTAGAGTTCTCTTGCTTGAGGGTACACTCGGGCACACTATTCTATCTTTTTTCTCTTCCACTTGTTTTGTTAAAGTCTTGTTAGTTTATATAGAAAATATTTATTTTAATGTTGTTACTGTTCTTAAAATATTTTATTTTCCTGTTTCCTTTCCTCACTGGGCTATTTTTCCTTCTGGAGCCCCCCGGCTTATAGCACCCTGCTTTTCCAACTAGGGTTGTAGCTTAGCAAGTAACAGCAACAATAACAATAATAGCAGTTGAAGCACAGTGTGAATGGGGCATAAACCTCGATCCACTTTTATTTATTTGGAGCCATCCCAGTTAGGGGAAATTATTTACTGTTGGGCAACAGAATTATAATAATAAATGAAAGATTTATCCATGTAGCTTAATCTAATTGGAGCAAGACTTCCTAAGTATGTTGAACCTAAACAAACAAATCTCCCCTATTCTTGAAAGTAAACAAAGTCCACTGAAATGACATGATCATTGGATCATTCTGAACGTTTCTCAACGCTGTAAACGTTATGTTTGTTCAAACTTCTCTGTAGCTTTTAGACTTTGCTGACTCAGCCAGGTGAATGTTTATTTTACCCATTCGCGTATTTCAGTAAACATGTGTGCATGTTTTTCTCTCTTTTGACTGATTATAATACTTTTATAGTAATAACAATAATATGTTTCCTATTTTTGCTTATGAAATGGTTCCCTCTTTTAACACAAAAGATGAAGTTGCAAGCTTCATGCCTCTCGTAATCATTGCTTGCCCGTAGCTTTTCCTCGCCTTGGGAGATATTCGAACCGGTAACATCCCTCCCTCTCTGGTGTCACTTTCAGCATTGGTTATGTAAACATCCTCCCTGAAGGATTGTATACACGCTGTTATTTTTTTTAAAAGCGTAGGTCGATGAGGTATAAAACTTGGTGTCCTATTTGCGGAACCAGGTCTGAAGTAGTAGATTGATCTATGAGGCTGAGTTTAACCGTAGAGAGTAATACACCTTCGTCCTTTACGAAGGGAGGGTATAAGAACCAGGAACAACAAAAGCAGGAAGAACTCCAAAGCTTTGGAATGCATTTTACGGTTATTAGTAGCAGCCCTTTTAAGGAGAGAGAGAGAGAGAGAGAGAGAGAGAGAGAGAGAGAGAGAGAGAGAGAGAGAGAGAGAGAGAGAGAGAGAGAGAGAGGTCCGTAAGCTGACGATGGCTTAGCAGACTATTTCAGTCAAGATACGTTGCCAGAGCGGAGGCATTCCAAAGGCAAAATCTCTTATTATTTCTTTCATTGGCGATTCATATCTCTGGCATTGTGTCTCGTTCATCATACGGGAAATAAACTTAAGTCTCTCAGACGGCAGCTGTTTTGAAGAACAAGTTTTCTCACCTATCTGACAGGGTTTTATGTCCCGGGGTCTACGCTTAAGGAAAAAAAAAAAAAAAAAGAAAACTGAGACTTGGCAACATTTCAGTGTTTCATTGGCGCCCACGACTGTGCCGCTGGGGCGTCTGGTGGATATTTGTTTCCAATATTACTTTGAAATACATTAGAATTTCAGAGAAGAAACAAAAATTTAAGGATAAATTACACATTTTAAAATGTATTTAAGCTGTTCTTAGTTACATTGAACGTATTGCACATATGCAGTCGAAATTTTCAAATGTACGTTCAACCTAATTCTATATTTTTTAAGAATACGTTATGTATTTTCAGAAACATATTTCACCAACTATTTTGTGGTGATATTTCCAAATTATTGACGTTCAACTAAAGTATGAAAATATCAACAGTACTAATAAGAATAAGAATATTGTTGAGAAAACTTAGGAAAAACATTGGCTCCAAAATGTTAAATATACATTCTTACGCAAGAACAGCCAGCTGCAATGCATTTGCTTAATTGAAGTTACCCCCCCCCCCCCATTCATTTATGTTCTTTTAATTTATGTGTCGTTGCACGGTAATTACTAACAGATGTGCATAGGCTGGGGCAAATTAAAATAAGGTCTGTTCGAATATTATGAAAAGATTGATCGCCTTTCTGACTCCATGTAATTGGCTTCGCAGATGCTAGTAGCTACATTTCAAGGTTTAAAGGCCGCTCATGAATGACAGAGGCAAGGGACAATGACAATGCCTTACCTATCAGGAAAATGCCCTAGAGACTGACCATATATGCATATGATCACCACCCAAATCTCCTCTCCACCCAAGGTAGTACCAGGGAGGGCTAGGCAATAGCTATATGCTCCCCATTCTTAGTTCAGAAGGATGGTGAGGTTACAGACACTACGAGAAACTATCAAGCTTGACACCTGCTTCGTTTAAGAAGAAAGGGTTTAAGGACCTTGGGAGTTTATTACATAGGATTAGAACTTCAGATGTTATGAAATGCATTTGAATCCTTTACCCTAGCTAGCCACTGCCATCAATCATTCAGCGATTATCATAAAACTTTACTTCCGGATTATTAGATACAAAGCCCTGTGCTACCTCTATCAGTAATCTTGATGATCTATCCATCTTCAGTATATTCTGTTCATTATCGATAATTACTTACTTGTTTAACTCTTTTTATCTGAATACCTTCCATTCATAATTTATCTTGCTCATTATTTCATCATCACTCATCTTAGTCGTTTATTCATCATGAATTATCGTAGGATGCATCGTTCATTCCCTTTTTGTTTGTTTATTAAGTGTAATTACAGAATACCTGGCGTTATATGCGATAGAATTCTGTATGATATAATTCTAAATTTCTCCATTTGTTATAGAATATGCAAAAAAGAAAAAAAGAAGATAGGCTATTGGGATGAAATAAAGAACGATGCTGATGACCAAATTCCTTGTTCTCCAAAATGAAGACTGCCTTTGAATTACATGTTTGGAATTCTCTAAAACTTTGCTTGATTTTCCCGAGTGCCATTTGTAGATATAAACTTCCTAGGTATTTTCAATTCTTGTTTAAAAAGTTATGGTCCGGATAACTTTGTTGTTAGAGTCGTATACGCGCACCTGTCAAAACAATGCAGGGCTTTCACCCTTTTCATCATTACTTGCGTTTGATTTCAATTACGAGTATAATTTTGATGTTTTAAAGTATTCTTCTCAAGGATAATAAAAATCTAAAGTCACAATTTTATCTTAAATAAGAATCTAAGGCCAAAATTTTATCATATGAATAGGATAGAAAATCCTATGTATGTGCCCTTTCCTCAATGCCATAATTTTATCTTATATGAGATTCTAAGGCCAGAATTTTATCGTATGAATAGGACAGAAAATCTTATGTATGTGCCCTTTCCTCAAAGCCATAATTTTATCTTACAGTAAGAATCCAAAGCCAGAATTTTATCGAATGAATAGGATAGAAAATCATAAGTCTGTGACCTTTCCTCAAAAGCCATAATTTTATCTTATATAAGAATCTAAGGCCAGAATTTTATCGTATGAATAGGATAGAAAATCTTATGTATGTGCCCTTTCCTCAAAGCCATAATTTTATCTTATATAAGAATCCAAAGCCAGAATTTAATCATATGAATAGGATGGAAAATCTTATGTATGTGCCCTTTCCTCAAAGCCATAATTTTATCTCATATAAGAATCTAAGGCCAGAATTTTCTTATGAATAGGATAGAAAATCATAAGTATGAGCCATTTCCCCAGTTGATTTAAATTACCTCAATCTTTCGTCTCTTTCTCTATTATTCTGCTGCCTCACACATCTTGCACCTACCCTCTTAAATAACTGTGGAAGAGAGCCACTGCAAATGCCACATCGTTTTTCAACTTCTTCTCCCGCAAATGAGACAGTCTCTAAGGCGCTACTTTGGATATGTCAGTGTCAGCCGCCTCTTGCCATCACTACCCTCTCCCAGAGGCGTTGTACCTCTGAGCCAGGTGGATTCCTTCTTGGAACTTTGCAAGCTGTTCTAGTTTTTTCTTTCATTCGAATTTTTCCCTTGAGAGAAAATGGTTGTTTTAAAGATGGCGTGTGAAAGCAGATTTCTCGCCCCATTAGCCCGGCTGTACATCCGATTCTAAAAGCGAACTACAGAAAGGAAGCCCCACTTCTTGTCAGAGACAGGTTCTAACAACATTCATTATGGCCAATTACTGACAATATATAATCCCGGATTGCCGGAATGAATTTTTTCCTTTGGAAATTCTTGGCAAAAGGGACAAAAGAGGAGGGGGAATGAGGTGAAGGCAAGGGGAATGTAAACCCCCCTTCCTCCCTCCTATCTCAAAAATCCCTCAGCCATCTCTCTCCCCCATTTGGGACGCCCCTTCTTGCGACTTCAGAAAGAAGCCTCCTGCAGCTGCAAGAGATATAAACTACTTACTCTGAAATCCACCCATGACACGGTCTGAGCGTTAAAGAGACTGGTCGTTTCCAAAGCAAGCATTTAATGTCTTATAGCTTCGAATTCCTCTTAATTTTAGGAAATCTATTCGTGCTAAATTCTCTCTCTCTCTCTCTCTCTCTCTCTCTCTCTCTCTCTCTCTCTCTCTCTCTCTCTCTCTCTCTCTCTCTCTCTCTCTCTCTCTTTTCCTGCAAGCAACATTTATTACTTAGTTTTATTTACATAAAACTGATAATTATATCTGCATTGAGTTTTTTCTGGTATTCCTATCAGCTTGGAGATAGATTAAACCTAAATTAGCTTTAGATGAGACTAACTTTTCGTGGTTTTTCTGCACCTTACCTTGGGCTTAAACTACGCGATTCCATTCTGTGTAGCATTTGAAAATTCCTTCACTTATATGGGGCTTTAACTATCTTCATATAATAATCAACCCATTTTGTGTCACCTATTTAAAAAATTGATTTAGCGTCAAGTGTTCATTGCTGTTTACGGAATTGAAATTGTAATAATCTATTATCAGGATAGTAATAATTTGTTATCTGGATTTCTTAGTAGTCAATCTAACCTTTTCCATACCATTTTATAACAGGTTTCTCGGAATATCTTTAATAACTGAAGAGACTTATTTACCATCCTCCCAGTTTCCCATCAAATTCACATTTTATTAGCTTTGAATTACCTGGGATCAGGTGGCACACACACACAATTCTAAGATTTCTTTATTTGCTCATATTTTCCTACTTTAAGATGCCATAACTTTATTAAATGTTAAATGGAGAATTTAGTAGTTAACAGGTTTCCAGTTAACCAAAAAACAAAAGAATCAAAATTTTTCTACATTATATGAATTTATAATGATTAAGAACCTTGGGTGAATGTCAATTTTCGTTTGTATAATTTACCACATGAAGCAAAACTTCACCAACAGATTAATAGCAGCGAATGTTTTTATGTTGAACAGGATGACATGTCTCTCTTCATAGTTTATATATGACAGATCTATTTTACCGATGATACACTTCTTAAAATATTTTATATCAATTATTCATTACTCATATACTTTATTTATTTCCTTAATACCTTTCCTCGCTGGACTTATTTATTTCCTTAATACCTTTCCTCGCTGGACTATTTCTCCCTGTTCGAGGCCTTGAGATTATAGCTTCCTGTTTATCCACTTAGGGTTGTATTGATAATAATAATAATAATAATAATAATAATAATAATAATAATAATAATAATAATAATCTCTCCTATCTGACTATATATATATATATATATATATATATATATATATATATATATATATATATATATATATATATATACTGTTATATATATAACATATATATTATATATATGTGTATATATATATATATATATATATATATATATATATATATATATATATATATATATATATATATGTATATATATATATATATATATATTATATATATATGTGTGTGTATGTGTGTATAGCATATATATGTATATATACAGACATATATATATCTATCTATCTATCTATCTATATATATATATATATATATATATATATATATATATATATATATATATATATATATATATATATACTCATATATTTCTTTCCTGTCACGCTCAGGGGGGAGAGGTAGTAGTCATACGCTGGTGAGAAGGGATACCACGAGAGGTACACTCGGAAACCACACTCTCCCACAAATTGCCGAACCAGCATGTATATGTATGAATGCGTGAGCATGTATGTTCATATATGCCTAAATATTTAGACTTCAATTTCGGCTCGGGTATACAAATAATAATAATAAAGAATTTAATAAGTACTCCTATTTAGATAAAATCATAAATCGAGGAGTGAACCAAGATACATCCTTATAAAAATGTGTAAATAAACTTATAGATAAAAACGATGCCAAAAACTTATTTACTCTTCTTAACTTGGGGATAGTTGAAGTATGGCTACAACAGTTTACTCTCTTTAATTAGAGCAACGAGTGAGAGATTGTTCGAATACCCAAATCTAAGGAAAACACGCTCGATTACCCAAATATTTTATACTTATTTTTAAAAGTTACCAAATCAACATTTTTCTTTGAATGACAGAGGCACATTCGAATTTAGGCAAACAATGGAAGTACTAATTTTTTTTTTTATTTCACTGATTTATATACATTCTCCAATTTAGTTAATTTGTTTATTTTCTTCGTTTCTTCGCCATTCTCCCGTGCAAGTCACGTGTTTGTTTGATTTGATTTGATTTGATTTGAAATTTGTAATGATTCTCATTTAAAGTTAAGGGGACAAGCATGAAATAATGTATGTAGAAAAGCGTTAGGTTCTCTCTCTCTCTCTCTCTCTCTCTCTCTCTCTCTCTCTCTCTCTCTCTCTCTCATATGCAAGAAGATATATGTTCCTTTAAAAATGCTACTCAGTAATCTTATGTTTTTACTCTATTTACATTTCAAGAAGTAAACACTCAAAGATGCTTAGAGGTTTAATAATGTGGAGAAGAAGAAGAAACTTAGCATTTTCACAGCATATCTTGCCTTGAAGGTGAAAGCTATTCAAGATTCATTAATGAACAATTTTAAAAAGAATTCTTGCTTTCCCTAAAACACAAAACTTTGCAGGAGACCCACTCTTGCGCTGTTTATAAAGAGTACTTTCGCGAATTTATGTAGACAGTTAAATTTCACCAGACTTCATTAGTGAGGTAATTTAGATTAATCTCATCATCAGAACTGCTGTACTTGGATGGATGACCACCAAGGAATGCCAGACGTAATTTGGCACATAGCCTCTTGCATCCTATCTGTTGGAACATCGGGATGGGACAAGCAATCTTATCCCTAAATTATCCATTATTTTTACATTAATATATCTTTAGGTAATTTTCGTAGTTATTATTCTTAATATACTGATATTTCTTAGTACGAATACTTTGAAAAGTTCTTTATATATAACTTTTCAAAGTTTTAGGATAGAAAAATGATCTTGCTTATTCCTTAGAATAAATCTTATTTACTCTTTGTACAGAAAAAAATGGGAAATTATAATCATAAACTGTCAAGTAATGGAATAGATATTCTGATCTTCCTTTTTGATTCTCTCTCTCTCTCTCTCTCTCTCTCTCTCTCTCTCTCTCTCTCTCTCTCTCTCTCTCTCTCTCTCTCTCTCATGGGAAAGAAATGGAATATGAACTATTACACTCAAACCATTAAGAATTCCGTTCCATAATAACAAAGCATTAGCCCAAACTCATCGATTCAAATCTTTTCTTAAGAAATTCGTCTTAGCATTAGATTCGTCATGCTCAACTTCTGTTCGTCTTATCAAGGCTGTGGCCTGATCGGTAACGTCTCTGTCTGGTGTTTCCCAGTCAGGGGTTCGAGTCCCGCTCAGACTCGTTAGTGCCATTAGTGTCTGCAACCTTATCATCCTTGTGAGCTAAAGTTGGGGGGTTTATGGGAGCCTATGGGTCTATCTGCTGAGTCATCAGCAGCCACTGACTGGCCCTCCCTGGTCCTAGCTTGGGTGGAGAGGAGGCTTGGGCGCTGATCACACAATATATGGTCAGTCTCAAGGGCATTGCCCTGATTGCTAGGTCAATGTCACTGTCCCTTGCCTCTGCCATTCATGAGCGACCTTTAAACCTTTAAACTCTAAGTATTCATCAATGACATTTTGAAAAACTGACTCTTCATATCACGAATTAACCAACTGGTTATTTAGTTTCACATTTATAAAGATACTTCTTATCAAGATTTAATAACATTTAGGAAATCAGCTTCTAATATTTCTCAGCTACTGAAATTTATAAGATCTGCTTCTTATAATAGAGATTCACGGATAGCACATTTCATCTGCTTGACATTTAGTTAATGATATTCATGGCAGCTGCTTCAACAATTCCCCATTAATTAACAAACAACTAAACAAGGTGTCACATCAAATTAGCAATATGTAAATGATATTCATAAACTCTGCCTCATACATTCTTGCTCAGATACCATACTACATTTCATCAAGATAACAATCTCCTAATAGGCTTGATAAAATCTGGTTCATATATTCACATTAGCAGCCGGTTTAACAATATTCACCAGTCATGTCTCCTGTAATCCTTAATAGCAGATCTCGCATCTCATCAAGTTGCCAACCTATCTTATAACCAAGAAGATTTATCTCATTTACTTTTAATTCATCGAGGTAGCAGTCAGTTAATGGGATTAAAAATCTATCAGTGAGGAACTGGAATGTCTTGAATAGTGCCAACTAGTGGGTTCGGTCTCTCTTTTTGTAGACATGTAATTCGCACTTCATTTGTTTTCCGAAAAGCGTTGCTCCGTCACTGTCAGCGCGGCTCGGAAATCTTCAGAAGAAGAAGAAGAAGAAGAAGAAGAAGTTATGTAAACATATGAAATATAAATGAGGTAAAGGGATGAGTTCAAAAGCTTCGATTATAAGAAAAAGATGAAGAAAATAATAATTAAATAAAAAGAGAAAGAGTATAACAATAAAGTGAGGAAAAAAACTTGAAGTAAAATTAATTACTAGAAAAGAGAATGAAGTAAAAACCGGGAGTACATAGATGAAATACTCCACTAGGAGGAAATAGAAGGCTCAGAAAGAGCATAGAAAAAAATTTGTAACAAAATAATCTTGAAGAAAATATTGAATAGATATAAAGAGGAAGGAACTTCAATTTGCCTGTAAAGGACAGACAAAGTGGAGGAAAAGGATAGAGAAGGAATGAAATACTATCACGGTGAAATATGGAAAAATAGAATTATTCCATAGCAAAGAAGAATGAACAACAGAATACGTAGAAATAGAAAGGAAAATAATGAAGCAGGAAGAAAGGAACCCGAATACTCATGATTATGAAAAAGGATAAAATATATAGAATATCAAGAAGATGCGTTTAATGTAAAATGAAGAAAAACTACAGGATATCAAAATTAACGAGAGGAATGAATGAAGAGAGGAAAAGATTATTCGGAACAAAGAGAGAGGGAACGAAAAAGACATCAGCGCTATTTTGACAGTCTAATCTGATTAGTCAAGCCCTAAATATGCCATCTATTCATGATTATACTTTCTCTCTCTCTCTCTCTCTCTCTCTCTCTCTCTCTCTCTCTCTCTCTCTCTCTCTCTCTCGGGACAGGGTTTGCCACCTTCACCTGTCTCATGTTTCTTTAGTTTCTACATTAGTTAAATAGCAACGGCTTTAATAATAATAATAATAATAATAATAATAATAATAATAATAATAATAATAATAATAATAATAATAGTACCTTTAATACCTGAATCAGCATAGCAAACGTAGTCCGAATATATTGTCGCCAAATGTATTGATCATAATTAGAAATAATGATGATAATGATGATGATGAATAGTATTCATTGGTGGTCAACCATTTAATCTCCTGCCAAATACAAGGTTTTTTTTACCTTCACTGATAAATATCAAAGTTCATAGTATACATATTGCTTTGTCATCATTTCTAATTATGATCAATACAATTAAAGACAATATTTTCGGAATACGTTTGCTATGCTGATTCAGGTATTATTATTATTATTATTATTATTATTATTATTATTATTATTATTATTATTATTATTATTATTATTATTATTATTACAAGGTAAGCTACAATCCTAGTTTGAAAAGCAGGAGGCTATAAGCTCAAGGGCTCCAACAGTGAAAAATAGGCCAGTGAGGAAACGAAACAAGGAAATGAATAAACTATAAGAGAAGTAATGACCAATCAAAATAAATTGTTTTAAGAACAGTAACTACAGTAAATTAGATCTTCCGTATATATATATATATATATATATATAGAGGAAGAAAAATAAGAAGTGTTCCTGAGAGTACCCTCAAGCAAGAGAACTTTAACCCAAGACAGTGGAAGGCCATGGTACAGAGGCTGTGGCACTACCCAAGACTAGAAAATAATGGTTTGATTTGGTATGTCCTTCTCCTAAAAGTGCTACTAAGATGTAAAGGAATATGTGTGTGTGCTTTTCAGGATAATACAAAACGTATTAGAATATTACAGATATGGTAAAAGACAGTGATGACAATACATTCTGACATTATTTGTAATTACAATCAGCTAAATTACGCACAAGTTCCAATTTATCCTAGTTATCTCGAATGTTAGTCATAAACGTTACGTAGACTTTACGAACCTTGAATCTCACGTTCAACTCCTGGATAAGTGAGACATTTAGTAGTACTCTCCACTAAATGGTTATGTACCCATGTTGACCTATGAAATTAACCATGTACCTGGCTGTGAGACGACTGTGGTGGTTGCACCCACAATTGAAAGCGGTGTGGTTCGAGAATACAAATAGCAAAGTACTTGCTGAAAATTTGAAGGATACCTCATCTATAGCAAACATTCTAAGGGAAATTAAGTTAAATGGTGCGTGTATATACAGTATATATATATATATATATGTATATATATATATATATATATATATGTATATATATATATATATATATACAGAGATAGATAGATAGATATGCATATATTTATAGATATGTGTATATATATGTATTTATATATATATATATATATATATACAGTATAAATATATATCTATATATATTTACATATACATATATATGTATACACACACACATATATATATATATATATATTTATATATATATATACATATATATATATATATATATATGTGTGTGTGTGTGTGTGTGTGTGTGTGTTTGTTTGAAACTTTTCCTTAGAGGAATAACGCTAAAGTTTGTCATCCTTTCGGTGCATAGTATAAGATAAGACTGACTAAAACATTGATGTGCTCAACATTAATATATACACAGTATGTATGGATGTATGTATGTATGCAGTTATACATACTTTCAATCATATAGGGAATAAATATCTGGTTCATATGTTGCAATAAATCAGCTCTCTTGAATGAGAAAATGTCCTGTTTATGAATGTACACGGAAGTATATACCTCGGTAAGGCATCCGGAAATTCCTGCCATGTAACGCATCTCCTTTAATAGTAAATCATCTACAAAAAGAGAAAAAGAAAAATATATATAAAATCTCTATAGATAATACTGCCACTATCTGAATTAGATACTTCAAGTAAAAATAAAAGGGGAAAGTAAATAAGTTTACTCGAGAGATGCGATAAGAAAGTACGGACATCTGATAAGAAAGAGGCTGTAGCCACTCTGCCATAGCTAAACTTAGTACTCGATGTGAATCTCACTTGTCCGAATCAGGGAATGGATTTTAGCAGATCTCAGCGAGCGTTGATTTTACGTTAAGTAACAGAATTTTCGCCAGCATCAGAAAATAATTCTCAGAAACTTGAACAGAATTGATTTTTTTTTTTTTTTTTTTTTTTTCCCGAATCGGGAAACAAATCTCAGAAACTTGAACTGACTCGAACAGTTTTCTCGTCCAAATCAGGATTCGAATCTCAAAAAAAAAAAATGAAAAACAAGTTATCTCCTAATCACTTAAGCCGCAAGTTATCAGCAGGAGAGAGAGAGAGAGAGAGAGAGAGAGAGAGAGAGAGAGAGAGAGAGAGAGAGAGAGAGAGAGAGAGAGAGAGAGAGAAGGGTGTGTGTTCCCAAATCCATTAGAATAAAGACCTCTTAATGATGACTGATAGGAAACAGGTGGTTTGGATTATATGAAGAAAAGTCTTAATTATTTGATTACAGTTTGCCAGATACTTTCGCAGATGTCGGTGTTAATTTTAACGTGGCTGGCGGGGTAATGAACCCAACGCTTGTTAAAGATAGTTATTGAGGCTGTTCATATGAATTTAACTTTCTTCTTGTTTTACATGATCATTACCGAGTCCACCCAAGTTTCACGTGTGTACACACACATATATATACATATATATAAATATACAGTATACATATATATAAATATATATATATGCATATATATATATATATATATATACCTAACAAAGCTTAAAACAGGTTGTTTATAGAAATTTCACTTTTAACATTTTACATCATTATTATGAACACCATCCAAGATTCATGTATATATATATATATATATATATATGTATAAGAAAGCCTGAGAATTTTCTTAATGAACACACATATCTCCCCTAAGGTGCCTTAGCCTAACCCAAATAATTTACACGCCCATCTCTTACCCTAATCTAAGAGCAGCCACTGTCATATGCCCAATTAAAATGACTTGTAAAATATCACCAAAAAAGTGTGTGACTAAAACAAATATTGAAATCCGTTTGCATGAGAACAAACATTATAATCGCTGGAAAACATGAAAAATCTTTCTTCAAACTATACTAAAGTAATATTTTGTATTAGTGAGTATGATTTCTTTTCGCAAAATAGTTTCTGTGGAATCTCTCTCACACGAGCACATGCACTTACGTAAGCACTGTATTCTTTATAATGTGGTCAGATTATGTGTTCCAGGTGCTCATTATGAGCAATAAATACTTGTAAATGACCAAAATTTTGAATCCACATTCGTATTATACAGGAAGATCTGAAAAAAAGAATAATACAGAAGATCCGTAACACCAGATTCGTCATCGTATCCTCGTTCGATACCTGTTGCTTGGTGTTGCCATTCGACTTCATCACACATTTCAATTCACCAGTTGGTTTTAATAAGAAAAGAACAGAAATCATCACAATAGAGTAGTATACTATCCAATCTAAATTCTCGTTTTCTATATAGGATACTTACCAAATCTGCAGAGTAAAACCTATGAAATAATTCACTAACATAAAACGCAAAACCCCCACACTTGAGCACCGGCCACTCAGGGAAGGTGGGCACGAGAGAATGGCTTTTAGTGTGCCCACTCTTGCCCAGCGACACCGGGACTAATGCTAAAGACTGCGTCTTCAGGCCAGGACCAGTAAGAGAGAAGAAGTTTGCCCAAAGACACGAGGGTGCCAACGAGGGGCAAGAAGGTACCCCCGACGGGTAGGTATCCAGACAGAGGGGAGGAAAGACCGGGGTGTATGCTCACCCCCTAGACCTCAGTCTCAGCTCATACCCGACTACGAATCCCAAGCCAGAGAGAGAGAGAGAGAGAGAGAGAGAGAGAGAGAGAGAGAGCCTCTCCACCACATGGGGCATGCGACTATATATAAATATTCTCTTGCGGCTGTTGAAATACCCTTCCCGTGGGCGTGATCGTTATGCTGTGGAATGGGCAGCGGTAGCTTGGCGTCGCAGAGCTGTCCATTGGTGGAGGAGGACGATAAGACGAGGAGCTGATGATTAATATTCAGCGGTGGTGCGAGGATGGTGTGAAGAAATTGGGAGAAGAGGGAAGAGAAGTTGATGGCCTTAGAGATGATAAATATCAAAGAAGAAGAAGAAACTATTCTTCTAAGAAATTAGGAGAGTTAGAGAGGGAGAAAAACAAGGAAGAGATGAATAGAGAATGGCAAGAAGCACTTGCGATTCGATTTCTTATGTAATTACAAGCGTCTACATTCAGCGAGACTAAAA
>NC_090761.1:37023832-37035373 GCF_036898095.1 Palaemon carinicauda
TATATAAATCCTCTATTTTGTATTTATTTTTATAGTTGGTAGTGATATCTTATCTAACGTATATTCAGTAATCAAATTGTATTCAGTTTATTTCATCATTAACTATAATAGCTATCAATGCCAATATATATATATATATATATATATATATTATATTATGTATATGTATATATGTATATATACATATTTATATATATATATATGTATGTATTTTTATATGTATATATGTGTACATATATATACATATATGTATATATTTATATATACATATATATAAATATATATATATGTATATACATATATATATATATATATATATTTATATATATATAAATATATATGTGTATATATATGTATATACATATACTGTATATATATATATATATATTATATATATACATACATATATATATACAGTATATATATACATATATATATATATATATATATATGTTTGTGTGTTTGTATGTATATGTGTATACAGTATAGACATGTGTGTACATAATGTATAATTAACGTCATTGATTCGACTATCCCATAACATGACATCAGTCACTGTTTGGAACCGTTGGTTTAAATATATATGTAAAATCATTTCTTCCACATAAATTTCTTATTTTGGCAATGAATGGCCTCCCACGTCCCATTGCTTGGCATTATAGACTAAATTCATACCTCCAATCCATAAATTTATTGAATTATTGGATTTCGCGTACCTGTGCAGATATAGAAACAGATTATTCAGTAATTAACATTTTTATACCTATAGACTGCCATTACTATGTTCCTGGTCCAAATGGTTTTTTTTTTTTTATTTATTTATTTATTTATTTATTTTATTTATTTTTTTTTTTGTAGAAATAACAGTTATTTCACATGTTTTCAGACGATGGAAGTCAAAGAAGCAGTCGAAAATGTTTTCTCTTTGTTTACTGAGTTTGGGAACGACGATTATATTGGAGAAATGGTCAGTCAGGAGCAACACGCCCTTCAAGCAGCTCATCTAGCTGAAACCGAAGGGTTTCCTGCGCATGTAAGGACGTTACGGAATAGGGAAGGATTCCGAGTACATTTTTCATCTTCATTACTGCTGAGTTAATTGCGAGACGTTATCTCTCTCTCTCTCTCTCTCTCTCTCTCTCTCTCTCTCTCTCTGCAATTGTAGTCTAAATACACAATATTCTAACTTATACTTAGTTCTTTTAGTTCTTAATTAAATTTACAACTTGATGTCTCATTTCACCTTCATAGTTTTAATCTAGAATGGGTGCAAGGTTTGCCAGAATAAAACCAAGTATATCGACTTTCCTCATGGAAATCATTGCCATTTTATTGTTCTTGTAAATAAACAACGGTGTGTTTAGGATACTTTCTGCTCTGACAATTTCTTTTATCCAGAAGATAATACATAAACGTCTCCACAAATCATGTCTTATATGTGTCCATATAAATAACAAATTTGTTCAGAAATATTTGGCAACTGCATCTTGCAATGGGCTTTTATTCTAAAGTAATAAAATAGAAGTTGCCCTTGAGAGTTTTGAACTTTGTTTACATTCTGAACTGTTTTATTCCCCATTTGATGGCTCATAAAATCATGCTGATAAAACTGCAAGTGGTGTAGCGTTTAAACAGTTATAGAATATATCAAATTATTCGTGAGGGGTGGACTGCAGGAAGCGAAAAATAAACAATCACTGTAGTCAATTTCTTTTAATGAAGACCATTTGCACCGACTCGCAAAGGTGCCCTTTTAGCTCGGAAAAGTTTCCTGATCGCTGATTGGTTAGAATTATCTTGTCCAAACCAATCAGCGATCAGGAAACTTTTCCGAGCTAAAAAGGGCACCGATGCGAGTCGGTGCAAATCTGCCTCGCTGAAAAAAAATTTACTATAGTATATTTATGCTTTACCTCCTTGATTAAGAATGAACTTAGTTATCTCAAACACTTACATAGTAGCTCACAAATTTCATTTCATATACAGCACCACTCGCTCTTTCTCAAGCACAGTCCCAAGGATTTTGGGAATGAAGGTCCATTCCTATTCACACTTAAACAATAGCAAGTTACCCCTTTCTAGACCTCTACACCTCCACTTCCTGCTCTCAGATCTTCCAAACCAGACAAGCATTTCCCTAACTTATCCTTAGAATAATGTTAATCTTATGAACTGTCGTCTCATCTCTCTTCACCTGTTCATTAATATTTCTAATTCCCTTCAATACTTATGCAATGTATATCGATGGATTCTTGCACTTTCCTTCAATATTGTTTTAGATAACTAACTTTAAATTCATTCTGGAAACTCATTTCTATAATTTTCAACGCATTTCATCATTAAGGCTCCGAAAAAGTCTCATATTCAGTAAATTTTAGAAAACCATTTAGACTTTCTCGTACCATCCTTTAATCTAATATCGTTCGTAACACACGTACAACAATTATCTTTTTTTTTTTTTTTACCATGACTTTGGTAGTATATGCCCTCCATTATCATTATATTCATCATAATCAATATTATTATAAGTATCATTAATATTAACAGTAATAGTACTGCAGAAGACGAACAACAATAGACATTTCTTTAGTTTTTGTGAGCTATGGCTCTTTTCCTCAGAGGAGATAAAAGTTTCTTATGAGTAGTGAAGCTGTACCCTTGAAACCATAAAAGAATCTATGTTGTTTTAATAAGATAATTGAAAAAAAAATATATTTACTGTACTACTAACGTCCTATTGTTCCGTCATTTGCCAAAACGCGAATTTTCTTTGTGTGTAATTATTATTATTATTATTATTATTATTATTATTATTATTATTATTATTATTAATTATTGATAGTAGTAATAGTAGTAGTAGTACTACTACTACTACTACTAGTAGTAGTAGTATTGTTATTATTGTTATTTTCAGATTGTCATTGGAGCCTTGCTCCACGATATTGGGCACCTTCAAGGGAAACGCCCTCTCAAAGCCCAACATGATAACAGACGGATTGGTGTATGGCATCTGCAACCACGAGGTTCTGGGTAAGGGTTCTTAACAACATAACTAGCTAAAGCTTAAAAAAGGCTGAGAAAAAGACATTCACAAAAATATTTATACATCAAAGAAAGCAGGTTTCTGCTAAACATGTAAATATAAATTTTAGAAAGATTAGTTTGCCAAAGTGTTTTATATAATCTATTCTCATTAGTAAAACTACCAGAACCTCGATTTTTTTTTCATTATGCCAAAATATTTTTCTAAAAAGACATTGGACATTGCAATATATTTTTTCAACACTTTGTTCTAGCTTGTTCTCCAAGAACCTTCATTATCTTCTTTTCTGAAATTCACTTATCTGAGGTCATTAAAAAGTTAACTTCAATAGGGTTAACGTATCCGTATCCTGTATAAATATAATGTATACTTTTTTATTCCATTGTAAATCTAAATATATAAACAAGACGAAAATACTGCTTTTGATAAACATTGTCCTTGTTTTATTTTCGTCGCTTGATATAGCTTATGCTCATCAGTTGTTGACACACAGTTACAGAAACACACATACACACACACACGCACTTACATATACAGTATATACAATATATATATATATATATATATATACATATATACATGTATACATGTATGTATATATATATATATATATATACTTACTGACAACAGTTTCTTTCTCCTGCTGTACCATTTTCAGGCCAGGAATTTCTTGAAGAGCTTGGCTTCCCTTCTGACGTCTCTGTCTTCGTCAGGAGACACGTCGACGCGAAAAGATACCTCGTAGCTACAGACCCCTCGTATTACGAACGTGAGTAACTTAGAGAGAGAGAGAGAGAGGAGAGAGCAGGAGAGAGAGAGAGAGAGAGAGAGAGAGAGAGAGAGAGAGGAGGTCATTGATAGGGATGCACATGTGGCTCCCTAAAGAGAGATACTGCTCACTTATGGTAGACTAAGTCATTGAAGAAAAACACTACCTACTATTGGCAGAAATGTTTTATTTATAAGAAAGAGAAACAAACATATAGACAAAGATCATGAGCTCCGGTAATAAAATTATGAATAACAGGAAAGAGAGAGAGAGAGAGAGAGAGAGAGAGAGATGAGAGAGAGAGAGAGAGAGAGAGAGAGAGAGAGAGAGAGAGCACAGGTAGTGGATTCATGATGCTGCAGTTTATACTGTACAGACTTACAGGCAGTGAGCATGATACAATTTACCACATAGTGTGAATTCATATGACTAAAGTTTACCTTCCTTGTCTCATTAGCATACTATTTTTCTCTATAGAATACGAATTATGCAATCAATGATGTGATAATCATCTTCAATAATAATTCTACTTTATAATAGGCTTATCCCCCAGCCAGTAAAAGACGCTGGAACACCAAGGAGGAAAGATGAGCGAAGCTGAAGTCGAAGCTTTTCGCAAGGATCCGAAATTCCAAGCTATTTTGCGCATGCGCGATTGGGACGAGAAAGCCAAGGATCCCAATGCTGTAACACCTTCCTTACAGCATACAAGGATATGTGTCTTGGTTATTTGTGCCAAAAACGTTTATAAGTGGCAATACATATCTTCAAAGATGTAGATTAAAGATGAAATTCAATCAGATGTATTAAAAGAAAGCAAGCCTAGTACCAGGCCATTTTATTTTATCATTTATGCCATCTGTTATTATTTTTTAGTAATATGAATATTGTTACGGGCCCGCGGTGTGAGTCCGGCCTTGCTTTAGACTCTGGGCAGTAACAAAGGAAAAGAATAATGGAAAGGTCGCCAGTCGGCAATAAGACAAGGGATACCGACAAATAGATGTATTTACAATAATATTTAAATGGAAATTAATAAAAGAAAGGAGAGCACAACATATAATTATATTTTAATTTAAGCCACGAGGAGCTTCGAGTGGAGTTTGATGGACCGTGGATGAGACTTCAGCACAGCAATCACGTTCCCTGGAAAGGGAAATAAATGAAATTATTAACAGCACACTTACTCTACAGGCTGGGAACCCGATGAAGTCCTGTGGTAAAACCTTTTAAGCAAATTAAATGAAAGTGCAAAGCTTAGGGATTTAAACACTACACATGGGAATCAACACTGTCACAGGGTGAATTAATTAAGGCTAGGAGCAAACGGCACATGTGGTTGGGACATGAGGAATTGGATAAAAAGGTTCAGTGGGTAGGATCTTCTTAAGGGATAAAAGGAAAAATTGGATGTGATTAAGAAGGGATGGGAGGTTGGGTAAGGATGATGAGGATCTCAAAATCAGACACCTTACCTTAGTAATAAGGACTCTGGTTTCTTCCTTGTGGAGGGTATGTCAGGTCCAGCCTCCCTGATGTCTTGAGGGTGAAGAGAGATGTTTCCCTCATGGAGGTCGAGTAACGAAGAACGAGACCAGTTTTTCCTGGGTAGATTCAACTCCACTTGGCCCCCAATTGAGGGTGGTAGGGGAAATTGGCCTGACCCCTGTCCTATTGGTCAGGCTTTGTCACGTGTCCCTATATCCTTCACATGTCCGCCTCCCTCCTTCTCCTGGGATCTTAACGCTGCCACGTGGTTCATA
Source organism: Palaemon carinicauda (assembly GCF_036898095.1). Lineage (NCBI taxonomy): Eukaryota > Metazoa > Arthropoda > Malacostraca > Decapoda > Palaemonidae > Palaemon > Palaemon carinicauda. The sequence goes on from NC_090761.1 coordinate 37,029,408, forward strand.
AAGGCTGTCTGGAATGAGACCTCAAAGGGAGTAGACTGGTATAGATGGTTGGGGGTGGATGAGACTCTGGGTAGGGTCCCAACGCTCGTGGCATTTCGACTCATCCTTGCTGGCGGGTTCTTTTATTTGAAAAAAGGTGCGTAATGACCACCAAGAATAACAATATGTACAAATATTGTTAGGCCTAGTTATTTGACTATAATATCAAAAGCTATTGTTTTCTGTATTTCAACATTCAGAATAATGCAAATTAAACCATGAATTTCATTTGCTATGTACATGGATCAATAATTACTTACCCTATATCCTCTTTGCGATGATATTTTGCATTTCATCAGGCTCTACGGAAATATGCTATGGTAGGTAGTAGGTTGCCTGGGCACCAACCACCCGTTGAGATACTACCGCTAGAGAGTTATGGGGTACTTTGCCTGGCCAGACAGTACTACATTGGATCCTTCTCTCTGGTTACAGTTCATTTTCCTTTTGCCTACACACACACCGACAGTCTGGCCTATTCTTTACATATTCTCTTCTGTCCTCATACAACTGACAACACCAAACAATTCTTCTTCACCAAAGGGGTTACTATACTGCAATTGTTCCGTGGCCACTTTCCTCTTGGTAAGGATAAAAAAAACTCTTGAGCTATGTAAGCAGCTCTTCCAGGAGAAGGACACTCCAAAATCAAACCATTGTTCTCTAGTCTCGGATAGTGCCATAGCCTCTGTACCATGGCCTTCCACTGTCTTGGGTTAGAGTTCTCTTGCTTGAGGGTACACTCGGGCACACTATTCTATCTTATTTCCTCTTGTTTTGTGAAAGCTTTTATAGCTTATATAGGAGTATTTATTTCAATGTTGTTACTGATCTTAAAGTACTTTATATTTCCTTGTTTCCTTTCCTTACTAGGCTATTTTCCCTGTTGGAGCCCTTGGGCCTTATAGCATCCTGCTTTACCAACTATGGTTGTAGCTTAGCAATTAATGATAATAATAATGATTACAATATTATCTTTCTCAGTAACAAAAGATATCAATGTCATCACCTAAGTCTGGGGTAGAACACTCCTTTAGCTATGGGTAAGCAGCTCTTCTAAGAGAAGGACTCTGCAAAATCAAACCATTGTTCTCTAGTCTTGGGTAGTACCATAGCCTCTGTACCATGTCATCCACTGTCCTGGGATAGAATTCATTTTGCGTGAAGGTTTCCTTTCCTCAAAGTGCTATTTCCCTGATGGAGCCTTTAGGCATATAGCATCATACTTTTCCAACTATGATTTTAATTTAGCTAATAATAATAATAAATAATAATAATAATAATAATAATAATAATAATAATAATAATAAATATGGAACGGTGGTTACTTGTTTGCATTACCATAGAGCCAATATAAGCAGAATAAGTAACTAATCCATATCTTAATGATATTTGAAAGAAAGGCATCACAAAAATAAAAAGCCTAATTAGTTTTTGTCACACCGACAATCTCTTATATAATACACTGAAAGAAAAAGAAAAAAAGTAAGCAATAATATTTTAAAATTATTTATTGTACTTTTAAAAAAGAAAAGCTATAAACTAGGTATATTACATATATAAATACACAGAGATGCACACTAGCACACATATTATATATATATATATATATATATATATATATATATATATATATATATATACACCTATATACAGTATATACACACATATATATATGCCTATATACAGTAGATATGTTGGATGATATACATATTGTCTACATTCATTGTATGCATACTATAATGCGTATGTTAGCTATGTAAACATATACATAAATGTGCTGAAATAAAGTATCCTATATCCATACTCTTACATTATATCGGTGTACTTATACCTCTTATTTAAAATTCGGTCTGCTAAACGATAATGATTACTGCCAAACATTTAATTCTAAGTCATTGTCGCTGTAAGAAATTGTATCTTACATCCGTCTCATAATATCCAAAATTGATGTTAGTTTCATGTCCACACTTCTTAAAGGATTTAAAAATATCAAAGAAATAGTTAAAACAGCACATTTCGTCAAAACCATGCCTTTTATAGGGAGGTAGAATTCTACAAATACCAGATATATTATGTTTATTTTTATTAGAAAAAGACAATATATATATATATATATATATATATATATATACACACACATATATATATATATATATATATATATATATATATATATATATATCACAAGCACACAGTGATTTTAAATTAATGTAAATATCACCCACGAATGGCATTTAATACCGAATTCTATCTTGGGAATATATATCCACTGGAATTCATTTTATGGTAACAGCTCTGGCCGGGTGGTGGTTCGAATCCCCACCCGGCCAAAAGCTGTTACCATAAAATGAATTCCAAGTGGATATATATTCCCAAGATAGAATTTGGTATTAATGCATTCGTGGGTGATATTTACATTAATTAAAATCACGTGTGCTTGTGATATATGTTCACTAAAATAACCACGTGTTGCAAACTCACGATTCAGCTATCATGGTGGAGATGGGTTTATTTCAAGTCTATGAACAGATTCCTGCATTCGAACAGGAATATGTAGGGGGACTTGTCATAAACTTATAGTCTCTCTTGATAGCTCAGTCGGTATGGTTCCCTGCCAGCATGGTTTCCAGCCGTACAGGTGGTGGTTCGAATCCCCACCCGGCCAGAAGCTGTTACCATAAAATGAATTCCAAGTGGATATATATTCCCAAGATAGAATTCGGTATTAAATGCCATTCGTGGGTGATATTTACATATACACACATATATGTATATATATATATATATATATATATATATATATATATATATATGATTATATTTCTACCTTTGATCGGCTATCTCATCCTAATAAAAAAAAAATATCCTTTCGTCACATCGAACGATTTTTCATATGAATTCGAAATATAAAAAGTTAAAACTTCCAGGGAATGTTTTTATACAGTAATATTGAAGATCTATTTTAATGTTGTTACTGTTCTTGAAATATTTTATTTCAATTGTTCACTATTCTTGTAATCTATTCATGTTGGAGCCCCTATGTTTATAACATCTTGCTTTCAACTAGGCTTGTAGCTTGATAATAATAATAATAACAAATAACAATAATGATAGTAATGATAATAACAATAATGATAATATTACATATTCTCTTTCATGATCAGAAACTTCTCAGTCGACGATGGCATCAAATGGAGTTCGCTTGAGAAGACGTTGTTTGGCGGATGCTTTTTTTTCCCAAATTTTCATAAGTTTGTAGAAGGCTGGGTGTATGTATTCCTTTCCAGAGACGTCCCGCTGGCCAGGGTTCTGAAGTCAAAGATATTATTTTGTGGTGAAACTGACTCTTAAAGGAACTTTTGTGGAAAAATTAATTAAATGGACATAAACAGCAATAAAAAAAATATTTAAATATTTACATATGCACAACACAGATAGAGGTGTTAAATTAAGTTATTTACAGGAGGTAGTAGTGCAATGAATCAAAGGTATCTCTAGCTTCATTAAAACTTTGTAAACAAATTAGAAGAAACCGGCAGATGAGAGTGATCATGAGTGGGAGGTGAATCAGTTGTTGTTTGCGGATGATATTGTATTGATTGCAGACTTAGAAGAGAGGCTGGGTTGATTAGTAACAAAGTTTGGAGGGTGTGTGAGAGAAGGAAGTTGAGAGTTAATGTGGATAAGAGTAAGGTTATGATATGCACGAGAAGGGAAGGTGGTACGAGATTGAATGTCATGTTAAATGGAAAGCTACTTGAGGAAGTAGATCTGTTTAAGTACTTGGAGTCTGTTATTGCTGCAAATAGTGGAGTTGAAGCAGATGTACGTCAGTGAGTGAATGAAGGGTGTAATGTGTTGAGAGGAGTGAAGGTAGTAGTAAAGAGTAGAAGGTTAGGAATGAATGTTAAGAAAGTACTGCATGGAAAAGTGATTGTACCAATTATGATCTATGTATAGGAGGTTTGGGGAATGAAAGTGACTGAGAGATAGAAATTGAATGTGCTTGAGATGAAGTCCGAGGAGTATTGTTGGTGTATCTCAATTAGATAGGGTTAAGAACGATGTAATGAGGGTGAGAACTAGTGTAAGAAATTAATTAGCAGCTAAAGTGGATATGGTTGTGTTCAGGCGGTTTGGCCGTGTAGAGAGAATGTAATATGGCCGTCTCTGAAGAAGGTGATGGATGCAAGAGTTGATGGGAGAAGTACGAGAGGAAGGCCAAAGTTTGGGCTGATGGATGGGTGATGTGAGAGGCAAAAAAACCGTGCTTGAAATAGGAATGAATGGCGGGCAATTGTGACGCAGTTTGATAAGCCCTGCTGCTACCTCTGGTCCGCCTTGGTGACTGCTGAGGTAGCAACAGTAGGGTATTCAGTTATGAAGCTTCATTTGTGGTGGAAATCGGGGAAGGGTGAGCTGTGGCACCCCTAGCAGTACCAATCAACCCGGCTGAATAACTTGTCAGGCTGGGAGGAGCTAAGAGAAGAAAAGTTCCCTTTTGTTCTTTTATTTTTATATCGGCTACCCTCCAAAATTGGGGATATGCCTTGGTAGATAGATAGTCTAAAATTTTTGTCTAAATTTTAGACAACTCTAAATTCAAACCTTTAGACTCTAAAGGTTTGAATTTAGGAGGTGTCTAAATTTAGAGACTATAATAAACAGGGTAGTTGATGAAATAACAAATATTAATGAGCCTCTTTGAGGAATTGAGGAAAAGAACGCAAAATCCAAAAGGGAAGTTATGAAAGTGGTTAAAGTAATCACACACCACCGCACACACACACATACACACACACACAGAGAGAGAGAGAGAGAGAGAGAGAGAGAGAGAGAGAGAGAGAGAGAGAGAGAGAGAGAGAGAGAGATATACTAGCTTAAAAAGACACGAGACTTCAGTTTTTATAGCTTCTAAACATCCCTATAATTACACGCAGGTCTGTAAAAGAGGCAGGCCCATACCTTTATACTACCAACACGAATATTCCCAATATCTTGGAGGTTTGATCTTAATTGTTAATATTATAAATGCTCTACACTTGCAATACTTACTGGTAAGAAGTGAGACGATCGTTCCAACAAAGAATGTGATAGATGTTCCACACAGGGCGTAGAGAGTGTAGGAGATCAGGTACAAGGGAAGGTGTAATCACTGCAAAAATCATTGAAACTCATATAAAGAATTTTATTCGCTTGATCAAATGTAAGTTTCCAATATACAGCATTGGAAACATTGAACTTTTTGAAAATAAAGAGATGATTAGATGAAATTGCTTATATATTTCATGGTCCTATTGTTGTTATGATATATATATATATATATATCTATATATATATATATATAAATATTATATATATATATATATATATAAATATGTGTGTATATAGATATATATATATGTATATATATAAACTGTATATAAATATATACATATATATATATATATATATATATATATATATATATATATATATATATATATGGTTTTATATGAGTATATGTGTTATTTATTATTATTATTATTATTATTAATTATTATTATTATTATTATTATTATTATTATATTAATAATGTTGTTGTTGTTGTCGTTATTATTATTATTATTATTATTATTATTAATATTATTATTAGTTAAGCTACAACCTTAGTTGGAAAAGCAGGATGCTACAAACCCAAGGGCTCCAACAGGGAAAATAGCTTAAGAAATACCCTAAGAAATAAAATGTTTATGTTTATATGACTCTAGATAAATATTAAAGAAAATCTAAATATCTCACTCCTCATGGAGATTCGGTCGTAGACGAGTACGCTGGAGTCGTGGCCCACGTCGAGTTAACAAATTCCGTCGTTGGATAGTCACATCCGTCGTCATCGAACCCGAGGAAGGGAGTTCCTTTCCCGTAGAGCATTGAACCGATAG
>NC_090761.1:37035873-37043373 GCF_036898095.1 Palaemon carinicauda
GTACAAAAATTATCTTTTTTTTTTTTACCATGACTTTGGGAGTGTATGACCTCCATTATCATTTTTTCCTTATAATCAATATTATTATCAGTATCATTAATATTAACAGTAATAGTACTGCAGAAGGCAAACAACAATAGAGATTTCTTTAATTTTTGTGAGCTATGGCTCTTTTCCTCAGAGGAGATATTAGTTTTTTATGAGGAGGGAAGCTGTACCCCTTGAAATCATAAGAGAATCTATGTTGTTTTAATAATATATGTGAAAAAATATACACTACAAACGTTCTATCCTTTCCGGCATTTGTCAGAACGTGAATGTTCTTTGATTTTAATTATTATTATTATTATTATTATTATTATTATTATTGTTATGATTATTAATTTTAATGTTATCATTATTATTATTATTAATATTATTATTATTACTATTATTATGATTATTATTATTATTATTATTATTATTATTATTATTATTATTTTATTATTATTATAATTATTTTATTACTATTATTATTATTATTATTATTATTATTATTATTACTATTATTATTATTATTATTATTATTATTATTATTATTTTTATTATTATCAGTAGTAGTAGTAGTAGTAGTAGTAATAATAGTAGTAGTATTGTTATTATTATTATTATAATTTCCAGATTGTCATTGGAGCCTTGCTCCACGATATTGGGCACCTTCAAGGGAAACGCCTCTCAAAGCCCAACATGATAACAGACGGATTGGTGTATGGCATCTGCAACCACGAGGTTCTGGGTAAGTGTTCTTCACAACCAAACTAGCTAAAGCTTAAAAAAGGCTAAGAAAAAGACATTCACAAAAATATTTATACATCAAAGAAAGCAGGTTTCTGCTAAACATGTAAATATAAATTTTAGAAAGTTGAGTTTACCAAAGTGTTTTATATAATCTATTCTCATAAGTAAAACTACCAGAACCTCGATTTTCTTTCATTATGGCAAAATATTTTTCTAAAAAGACATTGGACATTGCAATATATCTTTTCAACATTTTGTTCTAGCTTGTTCTCCAAGAACCTTCATTATCTTCTTTTCTGAAATCTCACTTATCTGAGGTCATTAAAAAGTTAAGTTCAATAGGGTTAACGTATCCTGTATAATTATAATGTATGTTTTTTTTATTCCATTGTAAATCTGAATATATAAACACGACGAAAATACTGGTTTTAATAGATATTGTCCTTATTTCATTTTCGTCGCTTGATATATAGTTTATGCTCATCAGTTGTTGAGACGCACAATTACAGAAACACACACACACACACACACACACACACGCACTCACATATACAGTATATATATATCAAGGCCAATGTAGAGGTTATATATTTATATATATATATATATATATATATACACACAGAGGCACTTGCTGATAACAGTTTCTTTCTCCTTCTGTGCTATTTTCAGGTCAGGAATTCCTTGAAGAGCTTGGGTTCCCTTCTGACGTCTCTGTCTTCGTCAGGAGACACGTCGACGCAAAAAGATACCTCGTAGCTACGGACCCTTCGTATTACGAACGTGAGTAATCTAGAGAGAGAGAGAGAGAGAGAGAGAGAGAGAGAGAGGGAGAGGCGGGGGAGGTCATTATAGGGATGCACATGTAGCTCCGTAAAGAGAGATACTGCTCACTTATGGTAGACTAAGTCATTGAAGAAAAACACTACTTACTATTGGCAGAAATATAGACAAAGATCATGAGCTCCGGTAATAAAATTATGAATAACAGGAAAGAGAGAGAGAGAGAGAGAGAGAGAGAGAGAGAGAGAGAGCGCACAGGTAGTGGATTCATTATGCTGCAGTTTATACTGTACAGACTTACAAACAGTCAGTATGATACAATTTACCACATAGTGTGAATTCATATGACTAAAGTTTACCTTCCTTGTCTCATTGGCATACTATTTTTCTCTATAGAATAAGAATTATGCAATCAATGATGTGATAATCATCTTCAATAATAATTCTACTTTATAATAGGCCTATCCCCAGCCAGTAAAAAGACACTGGAACACCAAGGAGGAAAGATGAGCGAAGCTGAAGTTGAAGCTTTTCGCAAGGATCCGAAATTCCAAGCTATTTTGCGCATGCGCGATTGGGATGAGAAAGCCAAGGACCCCAATGCTGTAACACCTTCCTTACAGCATTACAAGGATATGTGTCTTGGTTATTTGTGCCAAAAACGTTTATAAGTTACAATACATATCTTCAAAAGATGTAGATTAAAGATGAAATTCAATTAGATGTATTAAAAAAAAGAAAGCCTAGTACCAGGCCATTTTATTTACCATTTATGCCATCTGATATTATTTTTTAGTAATATGAATATTGTTACGAGGCCGCGGTGTGAGAACGGCCTTGCTTAAGGACTCTGGGCAGTAACAAAGGAAAAGAATAATGGAAAGGTCGCCAGTCGGCAATAAGACAAGGGATACCGACAAATAGATGTATTAGAATAATATTTAAATAAAAATTAATAAAAGAAAGGAGAGCAAACAGATAATTATATTTTAATTTAAGCCACGAGGAGCTTCGAGTGGAGTTTGATGGACCGTGGATGAGACTTCAGCACAGCAATCACGTTCCCTGGAAAGGGAAATAAATGAAATTATTAACAGCACACTTACTTCTACAGGCTGGGAACACGATGAAGTCCTGTTGTTAAAACCTTTTAAGCAAATTAAATGAAAGTGCAAAGCTTTGGGATTTTTAAAACACTACACATGAGAATCAACACTGTCACAGGGGTGAATTAATTAAGGCTAGGAGCAAACGGCACATGTGGTTGGGACATAAGGAATTGGATAAAAAGGTTCAGTGGGTAGGATCTTTCTTTAAAGGATAAAAGGAAAAAATTGGATGTGATTAAGAAGGGATGGGAGGTTGGGTAAGGATGATGAGGATCTCAAAATCAGACACCTTACCTTAGTAATAAGGACTCTGGTTCCTTCCTTGTGGAGGGTATGTCAGGTTCAGCCTCCCTGATGTCTTGAGGGTGAAAGAGAGATGTTTCCCCTCATGGAGGTCGAGTAACGAAGAACGAGACCAGTTTTTCCTGGGTAGATTCAACTCCACTTGGCCCCCAATTGAGGGGGTGGTAGGGGGAATTGGCCTGACCGCTGTCCCTATTGGTCAGGCTTTTGTCACGTGTCCCCTACATCCTTCACATGTCGCCTCCCTCTGTCTCCCTGGGATCTCAATGCTGCCACGTGGTTCATAAAGGCTGCCTGGAAATGAGACCCTCAAAGGGAGTAGACTGGTATAGGATGGTTGGGGGGTGGGTGAGACTCTGGGTAGGGTCCCAACGCTCGTGGCATTTCGGCTCATCCTTGCTGGCGGAGTCTTTTATTTGAAAAAAGGTGGCGTAATAACCGCCAAGAATAACAATATGTACAAATATTATTAGGCCTAGTTATTTGACTATAATATCAAAAGCTATTGTTTCTGTATTTCAACATTCAGCATAATGCAAATTAAACCATGAATTTTCATTTGCTATGTACATGGATCAATAATTAGTTACCCTATATCCTCTTTGCGATGATATTTTGCATTTCATCAGGCTCTACGGAAATATACTATGGTAGGTAGTAGGTTGGCCTGGGCACCAACCACCCGTTGAGATACTACTGCTAGAGTTATGGGTTACTTTGTCTAGCCAGACAGTACTACATTGGATCCTTCTCTCTGGTTACAGTTCATTTTCCTTTTGCCTACACACACACACCGAACAGTCTGGCCTATTCTTTACATATTCTCTTCTTTCCTCATACAACTGACAACACCAAACAATTCTTCTTCACCAAAGGAGTTACTGCACTATGATTGTTCCGTGGCCACTTTCCTCTTGGTACGGATAAAAAAAGACTCTTGAGCTATGGTAAGCAGCTCTTCTAGGAAAAGGACACTCCAAAGTCAAACCATTGTTCTCTAGTCTTGGATAGTGCCATAGCCTCTGTACCATGGTCTTCCACTGTCATGGGCTAGATTTTGAGGGTACACTCGGGCACACTAGTCTATCTTATTTTATTCTCTTGTTTTGTGAAAGTTTTTATAGTTTATATAGGAGATATTTATTTTAATGTTGTTACTGATCTTAAAATACTTTATATTTCCTTGTTTCCTTTTCTTACTGGGCTATTTTCCCTGTTGGAGCCCTTGGGCTTATAGCATCCTGCTTTTCCAACTAGGGTTGTAGCTTAGCAATTAATAATGATAATAATAATCACAATATTATCATCTCAGTAACAAATTATATCAATGCCATCACCTAGTCTGGGTAGAAAACTCTTTAGCTATGGTAAGCAGCTCTTCTAAGAGAAGGACTCTCCAAAATCAAACCATTGTTCTCTAGTCTTGGGTAGTGCCATAGCCTCTGTACCATGGTCATCCACTGTCTTGGGGTAGAATTTATTTTGCGTGAAGGTTTCCTTTCCTCACTGTGCTATTTTCCTTTTTGGAGCCCTTAGGCTTATAGCATCCTATTTTTCCAACTATGATTGTAATTTAGCTAATAATAATAATGATGATAATAATGTGGAACTGTGGATACTTGTTTGAATTACCATAGAAGCCAATATAAGCAGAATAAGTAACTAATCCATATCTTAATGATATTTGAAAGAAAGGCATCACGAAAAAAAGCCTAATTATTTTTTTGTCACACCGACAATCTCTTGAATAATACACTGAGTATGTTATTAGGGACTTAAAAAGGAAAGAAAAAATTTAAGCATTAATATTTTAAAATTCTTTATTGTACTTTTAAAAAGAAAAGCTATAAACTAGGTATATACATATATAAATACAAAGAGATGCACACTAGCGCACATAATATATATATATATATATATATATGTCTGTATATATATATATATATATATATATATTTACACACATATATATATATGCCTATATACAGTAGATATGTTGGATGATATACAGATTGTCTATATTCATTGTATGCATACTATAAATCGTATGTTAGCTATGTAAACATGTACATAAATGTACTGAAATAAAGTATCCTATATCCATACTCTTACATTATATCGGTGTACTTATACATCTTATTTAAAATTCGGTCTGCTAAACGATAATAATTACTGCCAGGCATTTAATTCTAAGCCATTGTCTCTGTAAGAAATTGTATCTTACATCTGTCTCATAATATCCAAAATTGATGTTAGTTTTCATGTCCACTCTTCTTAAATGATCTAAAAATATCAAAGAAACCGTTAAAACAGCACATATCGTCAAAACATGCCTTTTATAGGGAGGTAGAATTCTACAAATACCAGATATATTATGTTTATTTTCATTAGAAAAAGACAATATATATATATATATATATATATATATGATTATATTTCTACCTTTGATCGGCTATCTCATCCTAATAAAAAAAAAATATCCTTTCGTCACATCGAACGATTTTTCATATGAATTCGAAATATAAAAAGTTAAAACTTCCAGGGAATGTTTTTATATAGTAATATATTGAAGATCTATTTTAATGTTGTTACTGTTCTTGAAATATTTTATTTCAATTGTTCACTACTTTTCTTGTAATCTATTCACGTTGGAGCCCCTATGTTTATAACATCTTGCTTTTCAACTAAGCTTGTAGCTTGATAATAATAATAATAACAATAACAATAATGATAATAATAATAATAACAATAATAATAATAATATTACATATTTTCTTTCATGATCAGAACTTCTCAGTCGACGATGGCATCAAATGGAGTTCGCTTGAGAAGACGTTGTTTGGCGGATGCTTTTTTTTCCCAAATTTTCATAAGTTTGTAGAAGGCTGGGTGTATGTATTCCTTTCCAGAGACGTCCGCTGGCCAGGGTTCTGAAGTCAAAGATATTATTTTGTGGTGAAACTGACTCTTAAAGGAACTTTTGCGGGAAAAATTAATTAAATGGACATAAACAGCAATAAGAAAATATTTAAATATTTACATATGCACAACACGAATAGAGGTGTTAAATTGAATTATTTACAGGAGGTAGTAGTGCAATGAATCAAAGGTATCTTAGCTTCATTAAAACTTGTAAACAAATAAGAAGAAACCGGCAGATGAGAGTGATCATGAGTGGGAGGTGAATCAGTTGTTGTTTGCGGATGATACTGTATTGATTGCAGACTTAGAAGAGAGGCTGGGTTGATTAGTAACAAAGTTTGGGAGGGTGTGTGAGAGAAGGAAGTTGAGAGTTAATGTGGATAAGAGTAAGGTTATGATATGCACGAGAAGGGAAGGTGGTACGAGATTGAATGTCATGTTGAATGGAAAGCTACTTGAGGAAGTAGATCTGTTTAAGTACTTAGGGTCTGTTATTGCTGCAAATAGTGGAGTTGAAGCAGATGTACGTCAGTGAGTGAATGAAGGGTGTAATGTGTTGAGAGGAGTGAGGGGAGTGGTAAAGAGTAGAAGGTTAGGAATGAATGTAAGAAAGTACTGCATGAAAAAGTGATTGTACCAACTGTGATGTATGGATCGGAGATTTGGGGAATGAAAGTGACGGAGAGACAAAAATTGAATGTTCTTGAGATGAAGTGCCCGAGGAGTATTGTTGGTGTATCTCAATTAGATAGGGTTAGGAACGATGTAGTGAGGGTGAGAACTAGTATAAGAAATTAGTTAGCAGCTAGAGTGGGTATGGTTGTGTTCAGGCGGTTTGGCCATGTAGAGAGAATGTAATATGGCCGTCTGTGAAGAAGGTGATGAATGCATGAGTTGATGGGAGAAGTACAAGAGGAAGGCCAAAGTACGGGCGGATGGATGGATTGAGTGAGAGGCAAAAAAACCATGCTAGAAATAGGAATGAATGGCTGGCATTTGTGACGCAGTTTTGATAAGCCTTGCTGCTTCCTTCGGTCGTCTTGGTGACTGCTGAGGTAGCAGCAGTAGGGGATTCAGTTATGAAGCTTCATTTGTGGGGGATAACGGGGAAGGGTGGGCTGTGGCACCCTAGCAGTACCAACCAAACCCGGCTGAATCCCTCGTCAGGCTGGGAGGAGCTAAGAGAAGAAAAGTTCCCTTTTGTTCTTTCGTTTTTAAATTGGCCTCCTCCAAAATTGGGGATGTGCCTTGGTAGATAGATTGTCTAATTTTAGGCGATTCCTAAATTCAAACCTTTAGACTCTAAAGGTTTGAATTTATGAGTTGTCTAAATTTAGAGACTATAGTAAACAGGGTAGCTAGTTAAATTAACAAACATTAATGAGCCTCTTTGAGGAATTGAGGAAAAAAAACACAAAATCCAAAAGTAGGTTATGAAAGTGGTTAAAGTAAATCACACAGAGAGAGAGAGAGAGAGAGAGAGAGAGAGAGAGAGACAGACAGACAGACAGACAGACAGACTAGCTTAAAAAGACACCAAGACTTCAGTTTTTATAGCTTCTAAACATCCCCATAATTACATGCAGGTCTGTAAAAGAGGCAGGCC
>NC_090761.1:37050873-37053373 GCF_036898095.1 Palaemon carinicauda
AAAAAAGTCAAATTCGAAATAAGAATATTAGACTCTAAATTACCTTTTCATTTTTAAGCTAATACATTCAAAATATCTTTATATTTTGTGATCTTTCTCCGCCATTAGGTAGGTTGCTAGACAAAGTTCTTTCTCTAGCATCTTTAAAAAAATTTATAATTCATACTCTTATTCTCTTTGATTATGTTCTTATTTTTTTCAAGTACTATTTTTAATAATATACTTAAACAAGAGCTCTATGTTTAGTGGGTATCGATAAACCTAGACATCATAAAATCGAAAAATCAAGTTTTTACTATACCGAAAGATCAAAATTTATTTTCAATTAAATTTTTTGAACTTGATTGAAGATGGCTAACTCTCCAATAAAATGAAGTATTGATGTCAATAATGATAATAAAACCAGTTATAAAACGCCATCGGATTGTGATCACGTAAATATCTTCGCGGTTTTCCCTGATATAAAGTTGTATAATCAGTGATATCTTTCTTTTGATAAGCTACGTCCTTTGCTTTATCTTCGTGATAGCAAGGATTCATTGCTCTCTCACAAATAGATAAGATAATGCTTAATATTAGTAGTTTAATCGAATTTTTAATCACAAGGGACTAATATGTGGATTAAGCTTTTCTTTTAGTTCATTTCTAAACATTTCTAGCATGTGGATGAGATCATGGTGAGGGGTAGATGGAGGTGGTGTGGGCATACTCTTCGCACTGCCCAAGAGATATTAGTTTACCAACTTTTAACTGGCCTCCACAAGGCACTAGAAGCTTTGGATGACTTAGACTTACATGGCTGAGGACTATCTATGAACCGTGAAGTAGGAGATGACGAATGGCGAAGTATTGATTTAAAAGCTCAAGAAAAAGACGACTGGTGAAATATAACCTAGGCCCTTTGCGTCAATAGGCGTGGGAGGTAATGATGATGTAGACGATTATATATATTTACATATATATATATATATATATATATATATATATATATATATAAAGAGAGAGAGAGAGAGAGAGAGAGAGAGAGAGAGAGAGAGAGACGTTCTTTATTATATAGGAGGAGGTAGTGATCTAGATACGATTGTGAATTCAACATCGCTGTTTTAAGCTAAGGAAAGGGGGAGGGGGGAGGGGGGAGGGGATGACTTACTTCCAAAACTCGATTCTCCCATGATCCTGCGCAATTGACCAAATCCCGCTAATGCCTCCAGCGTCTATACTGGAGCGGATCAAAATAAAGAGGACTCCTGTGAATAACACAAACGTTTGTAGAATGTCTGTGTACACCACAGATCTGACACCGCCCTGTGAATGAAAAAATAAAGATTATTTCTATATAATCAAATTAGATACTGGGATTTTTTCAAATATACAGAAAAATCATTTGTTATATTAATCCTAACTGGGTGAAGTACCGTTCGTAAAACTTAAAAATCTAGTTAAATCTAAATATTTGTGTTTGATGACGTCAACCTTGGAATGCTTAATAGATTTAAATGGCAGATATTAAATATTGCATATCTGCGAAGATAACATTGATTTCTGCGAATAAAGTATAAAAAAATCAGATTTCTGTTGAATGGCAAAATTACTTTTTAAAAGATGTAATACTTGTCGACAATCATGTGAGATGAGAATAGATATAATTAAAGATATGAGTGGGAAACTTCCATGGCTTATGAGCCTCCTTACAACATATTTCAACTTGTACCAAATGTATTAGTCTGTTGCAAGTTTAGATGAAAAATATTCCAGGGGGGATATTTCCACGCTTAACGCTCCTGTTTTTTCCGGGTTAAGATCGTTATGGCACTCATTAATCGCATGAAAGAAATTAAGGATGGAATCTGTATTCTGAGGCACATGCATTTTTCATGAGACGAACATTATAATCTAGTACCTCAACACAAGTAGAAGTAAACAGATGTGGCATGGTCTAGTAAGATGCAACGATTTCAGAGAAGAAATGAGACTGAAATGCAGCATCTTGAGGTAGACTTACCAGCGACGCGTAGATAGTGCAGATGACTCCAAGAATTAAGCTCGAGGCCCACGCTGGAAACCCAGTGACGGTCTCCATGGCTAAGGCTGGACAATAAGAGCACAGGCCCATGAAGAAAAATGTTCCGATGAGCGTCGTGAACACTGTGAAGGTACTCAGTCCTCTCGATTTGAACCGTTTTTCTATGTACTGGAACAGATATTAGAGGTTGATATACATCTACGGTTAACAGTGGGGACGCTAAAAGTTTTAAAAATCTCAGTTCACTGCACGTAAATAATAATTATGTGGTCATGAATCCTCGCTATTATTATTATAATTATTTTCTTTATTATTTTGTTGTTCCTGTTATTATTCTTTATAATAATAGCTAAGCTACAAACCTAGTTGGAAAAGCATGGTGCTAAAAATAACCCAGTGAGAAAAGGTAAAAAGGAAATAAATAAATTGTTGAGAAATAACGAATGATAAAGATGATACATCTAACCATCAGTAACA
>NC_090761.1:37058373-37078373 GCF_036898095.1 Palaemon carinicauda
CCTATACAAGTGGAGAAAATGACTTAGGCAGTTAGTTTGTGAGGGTGACGATATGTAACTTTTGTATTTGTAACGTTTGCATTTATAAGTTATAAACTTTTGTACATAAAACTTAAGGATAGAAATGTAAATAATATGAACTTATTGTAAAGTTTAACTACTGTATAGTATATTAATAAGAGAAAAATGGATATGTCTTATGGGCACTTATCCGTCTTTTTTACTCTTACATTCAAATTTGGTAAGGAGCCTATTTAGAGACGACTGATGTGAATGTAGTACAACACAAAAGCTCACCCTGTGATGTGCCGGAGTGGCGACAAAGCCGGCCATCATCCACATATACCACCACTCGCACACGCCCAAACCAACAACCTCTACACCCACTTAATGACACCCATCGGCCACAGTTATGCTACTACCACTCCAGATTCGGGACTACTGCGAAGAAATGTGCGAACAGTTGTCAGTGGCCAAAAATGTGTAAGTAGGTCATCGCTTGTGATGGTGGCCTCCCCTGTCACTAATCTTTTCTTTTTACATGGTGTAGGTACAGTTGTGTGATTTTTTGTAGACATGGGTGCTGGTGATTCTCTTCTATCAAGGCCACTCTCCAGGACACGACGTAGTCTGTATAAGTCCATCATATTATTGTTTGGAAGAGCCAAATATCAATGAAAGTTTCTCCTTGCAGACAGTATATTACCAATCCCCGATGCGAATTTCCTCTCCCATTTCCATATTCTAGTTGATGTTGCTCACCAACGGTTAGTCAACACCAACTCATACTCATCGACACCTCTTCAACCTGCCACCTCCGACCTTGCTCTGCACATAAGCGCACCCCCAAGTGCCTACGCCCACCTCCTCATGTCGTACTCAGAATTCTTCTCCGGAACTTTGCCAAATGCTCACAGCTCCCACAAACATGGTGTTTATCACAATATCAAAATGACAGGGACCCCAGTGTTCACCATATTCAGGTGTCTGGCACTGGATTGTTTAGCCACCGTTGAACAACGTTCGCCGAAATGAAAGAAACGGGCCTTTACCAAAAGGGCTCAAGCCATTTATTGTCACCCTTACACATCATCCTGAAGAAAGATGGTTCACTGCATCCATGTGGGTATTACAGGCATCTGATCACACTGACAGAACCAGATCACTACCCCATCCCAAACATCGCCAAAATGACCTCCTACTTGCACAAAGTTTGAAAGTTTTCTCCACAATCGCCTCCTGAAGGGGTATTGTCAGGTGCCCATAAACCCAAAAGATATCCCAAAGATTGGCATCAGCACCCCTTTCCTTACATAAGCCTTCAATTACTCATGTTTTGACCTTCGTAATACCGGGGCCATTTTTCAATGTCTCATGGATAGCATCTTAAAGGACCTCCCCTTCTGTGTATGTTACGTGGACGACATACTTGTGTTTTTTCCTCCAAAGAAGAACACCTCCATCTTCTAAGCATCATGCTCGAATGCCTACAACAAAACGGCCTTGTAGTCTGGAATGACAAGTGTACCTTTGGCGCCAAGGAAGTATCGTTCTTAGAGTGCTGCATCAATCATGAAGGATTCCATCATCTCCCTGAGAAGGTAGCAAATGTTCAGCTTTACCACACCCTCAGCCATCAGAGCACTACAAGAATTCTTGGACATGATCAACTATTATAATTTCCTGCCAGTTATCACCGCCACTCTTGCCCCCTTTTATGTCTCCCTCAAGGGCAAGACAAAAGACCTGAAGTGGGGTCCCTTTCAAGAAGCAGCCCTCTGTAATACAAAGGATGATGTATCAACCACTGACACATTCACTTTTCCCATGTCGCATGCCCCTCTCCTTCTCTCCACCGATGACAGCTTTCCCCGACCTTTGGCCTTTTTCAGTAGAAAACTGTTCAAGTAATAATCCGGCTACTCTACCCTCGACTGCAAATTATTGGCAGTGCATTTAGCTATCCGTCACTTTCGCCACTTCTTAGAAGGTACGCACTTCGTCATTCACACGATCCACATGCCTGTGGTACACACCTTCACTCGATGGTCCGATGTCTGGTCTGCCCTTCAATGCCAACATCGCTCTTCTGTGGCTGAATACAATTGTCTCCTTCAACACATCCCTGGAAAAATTAATCCCGTTGCTGATGCCCTGTCAAGAAACACATTGACTGCCATTCACCTGGGATTGGATTAAAACGCCTTAGCAGAAGCTTAACAAAAAGCTCCAGAGTACCAAGCATGTAGGACATCCTGCACATCCCTCCGTTGAGAAGACATTGCCATACATGACTTCAATGCCACCCTCCTCTTTGACATCAGTACTGGTAGACCACGACCATGGATACCTGCTCCTATGTGTCGACAGGTGTTTGATTTTATTCATAGCCTTTCACATCCCTCGCACCGATATACTGCAAACCTACTGAAGGTGAAGTTCATTCAGCATAGCATTACTAAAGATGCTAAGGATTGGGTCCACACCTGTACTTCATGCCAAACTTCAAAAGTACATCGACACACGGATTCAGGAGTGGGCACTGTTCTGCAACCTCAGGATCGTTTTTCCTACTTTCACGTTGATGTAGTAGGTCCCCTACCTACATCAAAAGGACACCGTTACCTTTTCACCGTCATTGACTGCTCTACTCGTTGGCCTCAAGTTATTCCCGTAGAAATTGCAACATCCGCCTCATGTACATCTGCCTTACTCTCAGGATGGATGGCAAAATTTGGTATCTCTTAGCATATTACTTCAGACAGGGGTACCAATTTCATCTTTCAATTGTGGACATCATTAGTGAATCTCCATGGCATCACTTACAACTCTGATGCCAACAGAATAGTTGAATGTTTTCATCTCGCCCTCAAAACAGCTTTGATGCACCGCTGCAATGACTCCAACTGGTTTACTCAGCTTCCCTGGGTCCTCCTGGGACTAAGGTTCACTCCTAAGGACGCCCTAGATATTTCAGCAGCTGAAATGGTGTATGCCAATCCGTTGGTCGTCCCTCCATATTTTTTTTCGTCTGCAACTTCCACCAACAATCTCCAGTGGCTATGTCACATTGTGGGAAAATTTACTCCATGTCACTAGACTTATAAGCCTCCAGCTAAGCAACACATACCGACAGATTTGTACTCTGCAACATACTAGGAGACCACCACTAATGCCTCTTTACATGGACCCTTTCCTACTGACTCAAAGGCTTTCTTAATTAACATTCGTGCCAAAGAAGACTGGGTCTCCATTGATTGCCTAAAACCTACATATCTCCTGAAAGATGACCCACCTACTGTATGCCTTTCAAGAACAGGGTGCCCTATTTCACATGTATGTCCTTTTTAGGGGAGAGCCATTACCGCACGTTCTACATGCTCCTACACTAACGTGTGGTTTTTTTTTTTTTTTTTTTTTTTTTTTTTTTTTTTTGTGTCTCGCTGTTTAACCTTACCGGTACTTACATAAGTCTGTATGAATTTTTGTGATGTATTTGCTTGGAACCTCTTGTATATAAACTCGATATCTGTTGAAGTACAGTATTCAACAGATTATATATATGCAATTAACTAGCTAATGGAAAAATCAATAGAGTATGAAAAACCACTATTTATGGCCTACATAGACTATGAGACAGCTTTTAATTTTGTCAAAACCTCAGCTGTAATGAAAGCCCTTCAAAGACAAGGAATAGATGAATCTTATGTTAGAACACTTGAAGATATTTATACAGGAAGTACAGCAATCCTAAAACAACATAAAGATAGTGAGAAAATTCCGATTGAGAAAGGAGTTAAAGAAAGAGATCCCATTTCTCCTAAATTATTCACAGCATGCATAGAAGAAGTTTTAAAAAATTAGATTGGAAAAATGTAGGAGTTAATATTGATAGGTAATATATTAACAACTTGATATTTGCAGATGACATACTTTAGTTGTATTTTATAAATCATAGGAGGAATTGCAAAAGATGATACAAGATTTAAATAGAGAAAGCAGAAATGTAGGCTAGGACTAAAAATAAATATGAGTAAAACTAATGCTCAATGAAAATGTAGAGTTATGAAATAAGAGTTATGAACCAACCTCCAGAAATTGTTAACGAATATAACTTACGTACTTACGACAGACAGTAAGTGTTTCCCCAGGACACGAGACTAAAATCAAAAGAAGAATAAGCATGGGATGGAGAGCTTTCAGATGATCCTACCAGTATCAACTAATGCATCAGAAACTTGGAGCCTTGCTAAAGCCTTAGAACATAAACTAGTTACAACTCAAAGAGCTATGGAAAGAATGATGATGGGATTAACACTAAGAGACAGAAAAAAGAACAACATGGACACGAGAGCAAACTAAAGTAGAGGATATTCTAACAACATGTAGAAAAAGAAATGGACATGGTCAGGACATATAACGAGAATGACATATAATAGATTGGCATTAAGAATAACAGATTGTGTGCCTAGAGATTACAAAAGAAGCAAGGTAAGGAAGAGAAGACGATGTATTGACAAACTAAGAAAGTTTGCAGTGGGGAATAGCATAGAAATACCATAAACAGACACAAGTGGAAGGACATGTCTGAGGCATTTGTTCTGCAGTGGAATAGTAATGGCTGATGATATATATACATATATGTATATATATATATATATATATATATATGTATATATTTATATGTATATATATATATATATATATATATATGTATATATATATATATATATATATATATGTATATATACATATATATATGTATATATATACATATATATATATATATATATATATATATATATATATATATATATATATATATATAATGCCAATAACAAATGCAGTTGTTTCAAGTCCATTGCAGGACAAAGGCCTCAGACATGTCCTTATTCATGCCT
This sequence comes from Palaemon carinicauda, assembly GCF_036898095.1. NCBI lineage: Eukaryota > Metazoa > Arthropoda > Malacostraca > Decapoda > Palaemonidae > Palaemon > Palaemon carinicauda. Next base: position 37,063,275 of record NC_090761.1, read on the forward strand.
GGCCTAGGCCAGTTTTTATCACCACGTTAGCCACTGTGGATTAGTGATGGTGGGAGATTCAAGTTTGATTGCGCTCTGCAAACCAACCTAGTATGGGTGACCCTAACTAGTATAGCTTTACTGATCATAGCACACACAAGCCCTTTGCCCTTTTGCCACGTTAAGGTATCCCCACTCAGAAAGAGTGTGCGTATGTGTGACTTCGGTTCATTATATCAACAAAACACAAATATCTTAGACCAGTCACTTTACGTGTACTGAATTAATATAGGAGCCTATTCCATACTCAGGTAATAATCGTGTATACATAGATGAAACTGTGTAAGCATGTAATTGTATATGTAAAAGGGAAAAAGCGAAGCAAGAGGTGAGCAAAAAAACAAATTAATATATGTAGCTTCTACAACAGTGGTTTGATTTGATACTTGCCTAGGACGGTGTTGGAGGAGACTGCGCCGATCATAGTTGACAAGGCCACAGCTATGGGATTCATATTCCTTCCTCCCATGAGGAACTCACTGGCGTTGGCCTTAGTGTCTCCCTTCTTTAGATTCCTCTTGCTGATGTAGGCCGCCCAAAGGCCGGTTCCAAGAGACGCGCAGAGGGACAGGACAAAGATTGCCCAATCCCAGCCACCAAAACCATTCATCTTATTCGTTTATTTATTTATCTTGTATGAATATATTTATTCTTATTTATCTATATCGTTTTCTTTAACAATGTATTTATCTATGTATTAAATTTTAAGTACTATGCTCAATTGTATAGTAAAAGACATTTTTATTTTGATATCCTTATAGCACTGTCAAGAGAATAATTCCTTTACTAAATCAAAAATCTTGAGATTTGTTCCAAATAGTCTTTAGAATACGATGGAACTCAACTTATGACAAATCCAATATGTTTACAAATATTGAAAATAGTGAAAGAGGAATAATCTCATGCAGTTCCTTTTCAGATAATCTTTAGTTGGACAAAAGTGCAGAGAATAAGGCACGGGCCTTCTAAAAAGAAACACCAATCGGATGGTAGTGATGTCGATCCCAAGAGGAGACAAACAGTGTCTCTATCTCTCGTCTGGACCATCAAGAATGTTTCTTCTTTCTGAGATTGTGGAGAGAGGTCAAATCTTTGAGTCCATATCGACTTGAAGTGGTTGTTATTTATCTCGTACTATTTCTTACCTGATTAGTTATCTACCAAAACATATTATATATTGGTTTACCTTTGACTCAGGAGATATCGTTACTAAATACAAGGAAGTAAGTTATCAGCAGTGATGATGACTGCGTTATATATTACTCAAAGACTCAAAAAGTGTTTTTTTTTATGTAAAGTTATTCCCTATCTCAAGGGAAAATTGCATGCTTTGCTTAACCATTTTCCATGATACAATATGTTTGAAACAGTCCCTTATTTAATAAACATGAAGAGATCGACAGGTAAAGCTACATATTACAATCAATAAAACTTCAAAAAGATTATAAGATACATTATTCCCATTACTTCTCATGGCTGAGCGTGAAAAATGTGTAACGACTGTATACAAATTATACACTTGATACTCATATTTGGATATGTACTGTAACCAAGGCTGGTCATACGCATGTGTATTTACGGCTACACGCAAGTCACAGAAAATAATTTTTATCTCTCTAATTGAGGTCTGATTAGGCTACATCCCACACTCTAATGGGACGTCATTCTACATCCCACTCTCCAATGGGACGTCATTCTACATCCCACTCTCCAATGGGACGTCATTCTACATCCCACTCTCCAATGGGACGTCATTCTCCATCCCACTCTCCAATGGGACGTCATTCTCCATCCCACTCTCCAATGGGACGTCATTCTCCATCCCACTCTCCAATGGGACGTCATTCTCCATCCCACTCTCCAATGGGACGTCATTCTCCATCCCACTCTCCAATGGGACGTCATTCTACATCCCACTCTCAAATGGGACGTCATTCTACATCCTACTCTCCAATGGGACGTAAAATAAAAAGTAATTCATCCAGGACCGATGAAGGAACGGGTTTGGGAAGACAGCGCGTTACTCTGCGGCACTCCTGACTCCAGCTTCGGAGTCTCTCCCGATCGTCATGGGCTTCGGTTCATCTCATCATCATCATCATCATCATCTCCTGTGCCGATGAAGCACAGTAACAGCTTACACAAGACATGATCCAGTTTCTCGCTGCCACTTACCGGCTACCAACGCAAGAGCCTGTGCTCCGCCTTGATGCGGTGCTATCTAAAACGATCGAAAAGACTAATCAAGACTACATCCGATGATTTTATAATTTTAGCCCAGATTGTAAACTTAGTTTCATTAGCTCCGCCTTCGTCAAAACGTAACCCAGTAGCTCCAGACCTATGAAATAGTTGCGATACCATACCTCTTATGTTATAAGCCGAATACATAATCTTATCTGGCAGAGTCAATATATCAAGTGTGTAGATTTAAAGAATACCCTATTTTCTCCTAATGAGAAATCAAATTTTGTTAATTTATTTATTTTTTATATGAAATATTTTGGGAATTTTTTTTTTTTTTTTACCGACCGATCATATCGTCATGCTTAATGATATAGAACATATTCATTTATGCAATGAGCCTATCAATCTAATCACAAGGACGAACATATCAGTAATCTCAATCCCGATTGTGTATCACATGCCCAAAGGCTTCGTCTGACGTTTCAACACTACGGCTGATAATCGGGTCCAAAGGTGGTATACAGTATATTTTGTAATATGATTTTTGGATATGAATATCTGTGTAACGTCTGCTATACTGTACATAACTTTTGCTTGTTTTTCTTATACATCATTTACACCGTGTTCTTTGCTCGTCCAATATAATATATTGATAGGTGAAAAAAGATTTCATCCCTTTTGCAAAATTGTCTCAATGTAAATTCAATAATAAAAGTTTTGTTGGTTGTAAATTACAATTTTATTGAGAGGAACAACTATTCATTAACAATTTGCCCAAATGGCGTGTTCACGGTGTTATTAGTGAAGCGATCACGAAGAAACGCCCCATACTGTCTGAACACAAAAGTTCCTCAAAACTTGGTTTTCCAGTATTTCATTCTTTAAAAGGCCTCACTGTAGCCATCTATTGGTAGCCGAGAAAACAATGGAAAATTCAGTTGGCAATTAAGAAACTGCTGTATTTGTTCTTTGAAAATGCGTGGCAAATCTACTATACAAAAAAGTATTGAATAGGTTAGACAGAAAGAATCTTCAATATACAAATGTTTAATTACTTAATTATTTGAGAAAAAAAAACTTTAAAAGGAAGTTCGTGACTTTAGTTTTAGTAAAATTGGATTGGTGCAGCTAGAGGGGATCGGGATTGCCAATAATTCAATTTGGTAGAATATCTTATCGTGATAAACTAAATGTTCATTTAAATTATATGCCAAAATGGATAAGTATTTATCTTTACAGTTATTTTATCATTCTGGTAAAAGGCTTACGTGACAAGTAGAATATCCGGTATAAATTCTCCATTTTTAAAGCCAATATGTTTCCAACCCATATTCCCCAGTTGAGAGTGATGTAAACAGAAGATTCGTTTAACTTTAATAAGCGCTGATTATCTACAAAAATAATCTGATAGTGAATGTCAAGATCACATAGTTATAGACAGTTTTTAGTCGTATGATGAATGACAATTCAATAATAAAGGCTGTGATGAGAACTTTTGATTATCCACAAAAGGTTTGACGCGAAAGAACAATCAGTAGACGACGTATTTTTATCTTTAGCGAGCCAATTATGGATTTTCTCTCACTTGACCCCAAAGCCATATAATGCAGAAGTGCGGTAAGTTTGGCATATGAATTCATAGGACATATAAGAGGAAAATTCGCGAGGAAACGAATTAGAAGCCCCAACATCGTAATTATATACATTTTCGTTATGCAAGATGATAACACAACTTGAGCATGATTAAAGTGAGGTTGACCTTTGGAACTGAATTTGTTTTAATTTATGTAGCTAAGTATTTTAGTGATTACTATCTTGGCATCATTTTCTCCGAGTTTTTATTGGGTGGCAGTCCTGGTGTATTTGTAACCGTGTGCTCCTGTTTTGAAAGTAGCATTTTTTGACGATATAATGTGACGTATAGCTGGACATTAAAAAGGGGGATTGCTAGTTTTCATGATCATTATCAATATGCTGGCAAAAAAATTTATAAAAAGCAATCACTGACATGCGGGAAAATGATGGAAGTAGGGTGCATTTAATAAAAACCTATTGTAAATGAATTTTATAAAATTGAATAAAATTTTCACTTATTTCCATAGTCTAATACTATATACGAATTCCTAAAATATTACAGTCTTATTATTAAGCTTTTTTAGCAGTGTTCAAAAGTTAAACGGACCTTTTAACCTCAATTCTGCTGATACTGGAGAAAGATGAATGTAAGCCTAGTGGGTTCCAGGGTGACTAACATAAATATTGGAAGATATGCTATCTAAGGAAAATGAGTTGTTATTGGACTCGTGAATTGGGTATAAGTAAGGTTTTTCAGTCTGGACAGATATATATATATATATATATATATATATATATATATATATATATATATATTATATATATATATATGTATGTATATATATATATATATGTATATATATATATATGTGTGTGTGTGTGTGTGTGTGAATATATATATATATATCTCTATGAAAAGAGAGAGAGAGAGAGAGAGAGAGAGAGAGAGAGAGAGAGAGAGAGAGAGAGAGAGAGACTCCTAGCTTGTGTTTACAAAAGATTTTTCAGTCAGGACATAATAATTGCCAAACTAATCATTAATCCTTTTTGTCAACAAGTTGTTCGTGAGAATGGTATTGTAAATTACATAGCAAATATAAGTTAGAATCATTATAATCATAAAACTAGGATCGGATCGTGTGATATTATATTGAATTTACGTTCATACATAATGTTTTGTGCTTCACCTGCCATCACACACCTTACAACTCTAACAAGTAGTACTTCCCCCGCCCGTCGCCCTACCCCTTTCCTGGCATCCTCCCCCCGCCCGTCGCCCTGCCCCCTGAACGTTGTCCTCCTTCGTAAGTACCAAATTCTTCTACACCTGAAGTTCTGGAATCTTTAGATATTGGGAGTGACAATGGGGAACCGGAGACGACAGGACACTGATATTTGACTGTACAGTATAATTCAGGAAGTACACGGTGATTCAGTGGCTGCTGTATTGAATGTAATCCCTTTCGATAGTCTGGTAAAAATTATCCCCCTTTCTATAGGCCCCAGTACCAGTCCTCAGAGAAGTTGATGGCGTGAGTGATGTTCACCATAGGCCTTTATGTGCGTAGGTATGAATGTATATATTTACGTATTAACATGAATAAGTCAAAATTTTCAAGATAAACACCGTATTAGTATAAAGAAATTGTAGGTAACCATCTGAAGGCCTAGAAAAGCACCTGGACATAAGAACTGGTACTTTAGCTGATCTCACCCAGCTCCGTCCACAAAGTCACCGACATGGTTTTGCTATTAAGGTACCCACTGCGCTCCTTTGCACCTGGCATCCTTCTCGCAATTTCCCTCCTCACACTGCACAACACCTCAAGTAAGTAATTTATGACCATAGTTTTCTGTTCCCATTGTCGTACTTGTTTTATGGATAACAGCGAAATGAAAAGACAGTTCAATATTTTTCTTTATTATTGGCCTTTAGAACATCCAAATATATTAATCCACACATCAGGAGTAACTTGATTTACATTGGATAAGTAGAACAAATCACTGAATGCAGATATCTTTAGCAGCAATACTAAACTTTCATAACCCTGTACTTGACTATATCTATCAACTAAGAGATTCAGACCCTTGAATAAAATGAAGCGATAGAAATTGTTTCTGAAGTAGTGTCAAAATATCAGTAAACAAAAACCGAACATTAAAATGTGCAACGACACAAAATAGACATTTCAGTAAAAATCAGGGACAAATTTTCACGAATCATTGTTAAGTAACTAATATTCAACTTTTCATATACGAGAAACTGGCTTGCGGTCAGAAGAAAAATATGTACATGCAAAAAAAATGCTTATATGAAGGAAGAAATTAGGATTAAATTCACATCGTTTCGTAAAAGGTTTTCAAGCATACTCACACGACCACATAAATATGATAGTGTGTATATATATATATATATATATATATATATATATATATATATATTATATATATATATATATATATATATATATATATATATATATATATATATATGTGTGTGTGTGTGTGTGTGTGTGTGTGTGTGCATGCGCGTGCGTGTGGTTATGCGCATGTGTCTGTGTTCGTTCATACACCTGTTGAGATACTACCGCTAAAGAGTTATGGGGTCTATTGACTCACCAAACAGTACTACATTGGATTCTTCTCTCTGGTAACGGTTCATTTTACCTTTGCCTACGCACACACAGCGACTAGTCTGGCCTATTCTTTACTTATTCTCCTCTGTCCTCATACACCTGGCAACACTGAGATTACCAAACAATTCTTCTTCACCTAAGGGGTTCCTGCGCTGTAATTGTTCAGTGGCTACTTTCTTCTTGGTAAAGGTAGAAGAAACCCTTTAGCTATGGTAAGCAGCTCTTCTAGGAGAAGGACACTCCAAAATCAAACCATTGTTCTCTATTCTCGGGTAGTGCCATAGCCTTTGTACCATGGTCTTCCACTGTCTTGGGATAGAGTTCTCTTGCTTGAGGGTACACTCGGGCATGCTGTTCTGTCTTGTTTCTTTTCCTCTTGTATTGTTAAAGGTTTATATAGTTTATATAGGAGATATTTATTTTAATATTGTTACTCTTAAGAACCTTATTTTTCCTTGTTTCCTCTCCTCACTGGACTATTTTCCCTGCTGGAACCCTTGGGATAATAGCATCCTGCTTTTCCAACTAGGGTTGTAGCTTAGCAAGTAATAACAATAATAATAATAATAATAATAATAATAATAATAACAATAATAATAATGATAATAATAATACACATACGATAAAGTAGTCATGGTATACTCTAAAAGCCTCACATACAGCTTAGCAGATACAAGAATGACAGAGATAATCCCACGTCTCTCTATGGGGACCTAATCCTTCTCGTGCTTCGCTTAGAGTTTGCCCGTTTAGTATTTTGAAATACACCAAAGCAATATTTTCTTTGATTGCTACTCACCGCTATTAACTTAAATAGTCTCTAAAGAAGGTGAAATGACCCACAGAGAACCTTCATTAGTCTCTAAAAGCCTCATGAAGCTTTCTTTCTAGCAACCATTATTACTTAATCGACAAGGTAACGTTATTTAGCTTTATTAGTGACTTATACAGCGAATCTGGGCCAAAGGGAACTTTTAAAACATTTTTTCGCACTATCTCTAAGAAATGAAAATTTGCAAGAAATTCTCTTATCTTTTTTAAAGTCAAGTAAAAAATTGTCGGATAGTTTCTTTCAAGTGTGAAATCACATAAAATCTTTATACATCTTTTATTATATTTGAGAACAGCATGAATTTGCTGATACCTTTTCTGACATAAAAATTCCCAATAATTCTGACATCTTATTTGAGAGACGAAGATTTAAATGCATATTTACTAGAATTCTTCTGTCATCTGTTCTAATGAGATTAAACTTTGACATAGAATTTTATGTCATCTTTACTAATCAGATGAGAATCACAAGACACCTTTTTGATATTTTTAGATTGAATTGATTAGAACTTTTCTTACAACTTTTATAGGCAACAGATAATGTATAAACAAAGTATATACCCTTTCCTGAGTGACTGAGCCTTCACAAAGATTTGTTTACATGATTTCTAATAGTGAGAACGAACAAGAAAGCTTTTCTAATGCATTAAAGATACAAAAGAAATCGTTCAACTTTTTTCTGTTACCTGAGAATCCTTACCAGGGAATTTATATATTTTATTTTTATTATACATCCGAGGATTTAAAATAAAAATCATAACAGGTGGCAATTCAAAAGAGAAAGCTTCTGGTATCTTTTCTGAGTATTTGAGAGTTGACAAGATATTTTCTGACATATTTTCTGAACAATTGAGATTTGACAAAGACAGTTGATGATAAAACAAACAATCTTCTGTCGTATTTTACGACCGTCTGGGAATTTACAGAAAATTCTATCTATAATACTTCTGAATAGCTAAAAATTTAAAGAACGGTATAAGCTTACTAGAAATTTTCTGGTACCATTTTATGAGTATCTTGGATTTTACAGACATCTTCTCTTGACCATTTGAGTCTCTGTGAATTACACCAAACTAATTGATATGTTTTTTTGTTTTTGTTATAACCTCTGATACCTGATACCTTCCAAGAAGCCTTCTGTTGTACCTTCTGGCTTTATAAGAATTAAAAATGAATAGTAAGTCAATTTATTTATCGATTTTATTCGGACAGAAAACTTTGAGTGTTCTTATTTGCCAGTGACTGATATGCATATGAAACCGGTTTGGATGAAAATTGATAAAAATAAATAACTAAGATCGAATCATACGTCTAAACGAAATAAAATTTAATTGTTTTATAAATAATTTTAAACGCACCTAAGTATACAGTACTGCAGTTGCAAAGAAGGTATCAATAATACAGTTTTTTTTTTTCAAATTAACTTAAACATCAGAAGTAAAATGTCAAACAACAACCGGAAATTTCTTATTTCAACTCCCCATAGAACTCGATAGTTTTCAACTTCTTGTATATCAGCAATGGATAGCTTTTATTTGTATTTCATATTTCAGAGTTTGAAGATTAAAACATATTTATATTAGTTAATTCTTTTATCTCCTCTTTTCATTTTGCTATTTTCATTTAATATTCATAAACCTAATCACAACTCGCCCACTTGCGAAAAGAAACACTCAATCACCTATAAGTTTTATTATTCCTCAGCTGATTCTCGTTTTAGTTTCTCAACAGCAGCACTATGACCTAAGCGACTGATCCCTGACCGAGTAGAAGAACTCTCTTCTTCTTGATTCTCTTCCAAAAAGGCCTTTAGACTATTAATTCCTGAAGTACGAAGGCCAGCCTCAGATGACTGGGAACTGATCTTGGTTGGCGAACGATTGCGCAGTTTTACGCCTCCACCGATGACTGGGAAATAATCCTTTATTTCGTCTTCTTCCCTTTCGGGAGTATTTTCTGACTTTACCTCTACAATGGATTTTACTTGGTCAGGGGTCCCACACCCATCCTCTTCTATAACAGTATATTCAGGGAATGTCAAGCTGACTCTTCGTCCAGCATGAATGGATTCTGTTAAGCGAGGTATTTGTCTCAGGCTTACAGATAACTCTTGTTCATTTGTGTCTGCAGTGGTTCTAGCACTATCAGTCTGTGTATCACTAGATATGTCAGAGTCATCACTTCTGTCTCTGTTTTTTGAGCTTCCAGAACTACTTCGATTACTGGTACTGCTTAAGAAATTAAATTTTGGTAAAGGTTCATCACTTTCTATGCTTGTGGTGGAAACTACAGAGGACATTCTGCCAAAAGATCCTTCAATTTTCTCTCCTGAGTCCTGACAGCCTGATTTCCTTCTCTTTTCTCTGTTATCCTTAGCAGACAGAATTGCATCTATTTGGTCAAGTGAAATTACTCCATCAACTTTGATATCTTCTTTTCTTTCTACTAAAATGACAACTTCTTCATGTTCTTGTGCTGTTACAGGCCTATTATTTTGTGGAACATCATGACCAGGTGACATTGAACGCATACCCTTTTTCTCAGGTACCAGTGGCGGTGGTTCTGATTCAGAGGTGTATGATGAGCGGCAGTAGGTACTACTTCTCGCCTCTTCTCTCTCAGAATGTTTTCGAGACCGAAGTTCTACTTTCTTTGTACTCTCTGAGTCTGAGTCTTCAAAGGATAGGGATATTTGAGGAATATTTAGTTCTGTGGTTCCTTGGTTTTCGTCATGATCCAAATTCTTTTCTTTTAAAGAAGTCTCATCATTCGGTAATGTATTTTGTTCGTTATTACATTCAACGTTTTCTTTCCCAGATGAACTACTCACTAAAGGTGACCTTTCTAAACCTTCATCTCCATCTTTGCATTTTTTCACTTTGCTTTTTTTACCCGGAAGGAACTTCGAAAATGAACTTTTCTTTCTCTCTCGCTCTTTGCAATCTTTCTTTTCGTCCTTTGGTTTCTCATCATTACCACTAACAGATTGTTTTGTCTGAAAAATTTTGAATTTCCCTGACTTTTTATCAGAATTTTCAGAATCACTCTTGCAGGAAGAGTTTGAACTTGTCTGCCCTTGACTACAATCAGGTACCCTCCCTGAAGGACTTGTCAAAACTTCAGATGATTCTTTCTCACCTGCTTCTGATACCATAGGAGGATTTGATACGTGTTTTAAAAGCTCCTTATTTTCCTCCTCCTCATTAGATTCGTGTCCATGCTTAGCCAAAGATGAGGTTTGAATGGTGTTGATGGTGCTTTCTGATGGATATGTTTCTGAAATCTTATCAGCGTTGGCAACTAGTTCTTTTTCACTTCTTTCGGTAATGTTATCCTCTCCATCAGAACCAGATTCATTTATTTCTGTATGATTTTCTTTATTAAATTTACCACTTTCACGCTGAAATAGCTCAGCATTTTTGTTTTCCTTTATTGTCCTTAGGAATTCTTTATCAAATTCCTCATATTCGGACTCTTCAGGATTTTCTTTTAACGTAACTGATACTTGAGGAATTTCTGCAATATCCTGATGTTCCCTATTGTCAGATTTTTGTAAGTTTTCTTCTCCAGCAAATTCTAAGTTTTCTAATGATTTCTTTATTTCATCCAACGCTTCCAAAAATTCAACATCAGGATCATCCTCTATACTCAATGCATCTTCGCTGTACCGAATCTCTCTGCTCTCAGCAGTGTAAACAATCAACTCATTGGTGCTTTCTTTTTCTTTTTCTTCATCAGTAGACTTGGAAATGAAAGCATGGACACCCTTTGATAGGGGAATGCAAGGCGAAGGAGATCTTTTGCGCTCTGTTGACCCACTGGGTTTACAGTTTAGGGACTTTTGGTCTGTTTCAATATCAACACGGGGTAAGAGGGGACTTTTATTCAAGGGAATGACTGCTTGTTTACTTGGTCTCCTACTGGATGCATTCTTTTCCGTACTGTTAGATTTCCCTTCTATATTACTATCGGTAGTTCCTCCCACGGATAACTTCTTGAGTTTAACACCAAAAACTTCACTTTCCAAGACTGGGTTTTCAGGTTCTGTTGGTTTCTCAACTTTTTTAGGATTCTCGCTCACTTTCTTCAATTTGACAGAACCAATGTCTATGGGCAACCCAATTGCAACTCTTGTTACTTTCTTAGGTTGAATAAACTTAGGTTCTTCTTCTTCCTCCTTTTTATCATCCGATTCACTGTCACTGGAGGAGTCTTCAGTATTAGGGGGCATATTACCAGCTGGCATAGTTGCATACTTCTGTAAAGAGGAAAAGAAATTAAAACAAGAAATTCACTGGTTAAAACTTACATCTAAACTGGAAACTTGATGATTAACAATGAATATATTATTTTGTATAGTCATATAATGTTTGGAAGCTCATCACATCCCTTATTTAATAAAGAGCAAGTGTCTGGCTATATATATACATACGTATATATATATTTATATATATATACATACAGTATATATATATATATATATATATATATATATATATATATACATACAGTATATATATATATATATATATATATATATATATATATACATACAGTATATATATATACATATATATATATATAAATATATATATATATGCGCATATATATATATACCTAGGACTACTATTACACAGGACGTGCACACCCAGATTCCTGCCTCTACTAGCGGAGGCCAGTCCAGTGTGCCACGAGCATTGGAAGTAAAAGGTTGTGACGCTCCATCTTTCGCACTTGGCTGCATTTAGAAGTGGATAGTGTTTGTTAACATAGGTTATTGTTTGTTTGTTTGGTTCTTCATGGGATCTTTCTCGCTGATTTTGTGTATTCAAAATGCCGAATAAGTGTAGTGTTGTGAACTGCTACGGTAATTATAACAATGGTAACAGGTGCCGAATGTTTCGACGGCCAAAAGACCATTATGAAAGACAGAAATGGCTTGATGTGATACCACCACGTAAGAACTTTGTTGATTCTGACACATTTTTCCTTTGTGAGAAACACTTGGGTGCTAACCCTCCTTTTATCAAATTGCCTGGTTCTTCGCGACCTTCGATCCCTCCCAGTATCTTCTATGTGCCTGCTTCATGTCTGTCATCTTCAAAACCTGTACCTCACCCGGCGAAGACCGTAGACAAGCAACTGAGGCGTTTTCTTCAGAAAGATACAATTGCTTTATTTGATGCTTTTAAACCTGAATATGACCTACAGAAGCAGTACAAGATCTTGATTATTTCAAGATCGGAAGAAAGGTTAGTGCGTCTGTTCATGACAGAAAACTTCAGTGAGTGCAGCCTGTCTGTGATTGTCGAAAACATGCCCACGTTGTGTAGCCCGCTGATCTGCCGTGCATTCAAGAAGGGCATTAATGTACCACTGTGTGTGAGACACTTCATCCCAACAATGATTTGAGGTCGTATGGTCAGTTCGCTGTAGATGTGTACTTAGCAATTTACTATGACATCCCATTTGACAAAATGATTTAGAATGTTGTCACTCTTCTTCAAACCCACACATCAGCCTGTGTGAACACCGAGAATGAGAAGAAGCTGATATTTTTGACATGTCAGTTGGAACTTTTATCACAGAAACAGTTTTCCATGAATGATTATTTTTTTGCTTGTGAATCACACCCTAAGTGTAGTTATGAACAGCTCCGAGACTTTTTGGTGCTGCCAAGCAAACGCAAGCTGCAGTACATCACTTCATCTATTAACAATGATCAAGTGATGAGGGAAACATTTGCCAAAGTGAAGACACTGCAGCAGAAGAATGTATTCCTCTTGATAGATGAAGTACAGAATTGGCCAACTGTTGTATTTTCTGGTGGGGTTCTGAGTGGCATGGCACTGAACAAGCCAGACTGCAAGGCCACTTCTATGCTATGTATTATGATGAAGTTGCTGCACAGAGGACTTAGTATTATGAGTTTTGTGGCACCCATCCACATGCTCACAGCAGCATACCAGCTTGAGCGTGTGAAGGAGGTGGCAGCTGCTGTTGAGAGGACAGGTGGGTGTGTCAACGGGTCTATCACAGACAACCACAAGATATACCAGCAGTACTGTAAGCTGTTTGATTTTCCGGGTGATTGCCGTGCCACAGCCAAGCATCCTCTTGACAAATAACGTGTCTGGTTTCTCCTTTTTATCAAAGTACATCTTCTGAAGTGCATTCGTAACAACTAGATCACTAAGAAGTGCCAGAAGATCAGTCTTGACAATAAAACAACAGGATCATTTGCTGACGTCAAGAAACTGTACGAGTCAGAGAAAGGCAGTGTTCTGAAGACTACTCCCCTCACTAAATTTGCTGTTAACTCCTCACAACTTCACCTACAAAATGTTCAGCATGTCTTGAAGATCTTCAATGAAAAGGTTGTGGCTTCATTGAAGCTCAGAGGATGTCATGACACTGCTAAATTCATCCAAATCATCCTCAACTGGTGGAATTTAGTGACTGTATCTGGTAAAGGGGAGTTCTAAGTCTACCGTCAATTAACTGGTGCAAACTTTTTCATGGTCACTGGGGATGTGTTCTCCGTATGCAAGCAGCACCTCATGAGATATGCTGCCGTAAACCTCCAGCCCATCGATGTCCACCTTGTACCAAAGGAACATACCAGCTTGCGGACTGCAATTGACGTAGAGAATGCAGCCTCTATTGAGAGGTGCACCACAGATGTGACACTGACTGTGAATGAAGAGTGCAGTGCAGCCTATGTGGTGGGGTGGCTTGAGATGAAGTGCGTGGACGTTATCGTCTTCTTGTGACCAGTGACGTTAAGGACTTTATCGAGACAGTGTCCAGAGGTTCCCTGACAACTCCACATGTGTGCACTTTTGATCCTGTCAGATGTGGACTGTGTATCATCAAGGAAGCCCGTCACCATTCCTGCTGCAAGAAAAGACTGATGGAGATCTTGTCGACACTGGCCAGCTTCAGTGGGATTGACATTTACTATCCCAAGATGTTCCGTCGTCTGGCAAATGTTCTTCTGAATGGACTCCACAACCTAGAGAAAGACCAGCAGCAGAATGCAGTTCCTCTCCAGGCCTTTGTAAAGAAGGCCCGGCTTGCTGATTAATCGCTGCAGTCTTGTAAGCTTTTGCTTCTGTGTCTGTTTATTTGTGTGAATGTTTGTTTGTTTGCAATCACAAAGGTTTAACTATAATCCATTTTGTAAAATGTAAAACAACAACAACTTGGGTTCCTTTCAAGTGTCCACTAACCTCATACAATAATACGTGTTAAGTCCGGCAAAAATTGGTATTTCAAAGTATAACAGTGCCTTAAAAATAATTTCCTATTTCGCTATAAAAGTTTATATTAACGTATACTGCATTGAATAAGTCAATAGTTGATATGCTTGTTCTATATACAATGTTAGGTTTCTAGTTCTGATATACTTGCCCATTGTAAAGTGTTAGGTTATAAAAAAAGCAATGGTCTCCACTAGCAGAGCCAGAAATCTGGGTGTGCACGTCCTGTATAATATTAGTCCTTGAGATATATATATATATATATATATATATATATACATTATGTATATATATATATATATATATATATATATATATATATATTAGGTCACGCTAAGCTCTCCCAGTTCCTCGGGTAGGTGGGAAAGAGAGTAGTCATACCCTGGTGAAAGGGGGTGAGTGTGCATGTGTGCATATCTATCTAAATATTTAGCCTTCTATTTTGACAGGGCACATACATTAGTATATATGTATATATACCTAAATTTTACATATATGTATATATACTGTGCATATATATATGTGTATATATGATAAATTTTGCACATTTTTACGTGTTTTTCATATTC
>NC_090761.1:37083373-37093373 GCF_036898095.1 Palaemon carinicauda
ATCCTGGAATATATATTGCCAGACACTTACCGTTTTTTTAATGCAAATTTCTACCTGTGTATCCTTTATTTGAAATCATAAACAAATTATCATGAAACAAGTTTTCCAATAAACTAACCAGATTAACAGTCTTAGGATTCTTCATGTAGAGACCAAAAGGGAAAGGCGCCTTCGTCTTGCCCGGTTTCTTGATTTTCACATCTTCCAGGGGTGTTAAATCGAGGGACCCCTTCGCTCCAGCGAGGCCTTTATAGTCACTATCAGATCGATAGTACATCAGGAGTTTTCCATCCAGCACGAAGTAGTATTTCTTCCATAATGAAAACGGCGACTGAAAGAGAGGAACACATTTAGTTATTATGTTCGAATACGCATGGTGGCATATATATATATATATATATATATATATATATATATATATATATATATATATATATATGTATATATATACATGTGTGTGTGTGTTTGTGTGTGTCGTGTGTTCCTGTTTATGTATATATATATTTATATATATATATATATATATATATATATATATATATATAAGTATATATATATATATATATATATATATATAAGTATATATATATATATATATATATATATATAAGTATATATATATATATATATATATATATAAGTATATATATATATATATATATATATATATATATATAAGTATATATATATATATATATAAGTATATATATATATATATATATATATATATATATATATAAGTATATATATATACATATATATAAGTATATATATATATAAGTATATATATATATATATATATATATAAGTATATATATATATATATATATATATATAAGTATATATATGTATATATATATATATATATATATAAGTATATATATATAAGTATATATATATATATATATATATATATATATATATAAGTATATATATATATATATATATATATATATATATAAGTATATATATATAAATATATATATATAATATATATATATATATATATATATATATATATATATATATATATATATTCATTCATGAGCCATCCCTCGATGTATTGAAGTACAGTCTTAGTTCTACATGGTTCCTATATTTAGGAGTAATTTGTTTCTAGATCGGTCGCTAGTAGCTCGATACTCAATCATAAAGAGTAACTGATTGTAGTTGATAAGACTCAAACCATTTTTTTCCTTTCTTCCATTGTGATGACGCAGTTAGATCGTGATTAATGTAGATTATGTTAGCTCACGACGTAGTATATAATTAGCTCATCCCTTATGGACGCCCACACCGAAGGCTTATATGGAGTTATTTTTAATTTCGCTTGGTACTACTGAGTAGAATACTGCCACACACCCTCAATTATACTCATATCTACTTCCCTTGCGTCGAATTTAGACCTTTAACCAAGTGAATTAATGATTAAATTAGTTTTCTTCAGGATGTTGTCAAATATATGATTTAACAGAGAATAATTTAGAAACGAATTTTTTATCACAAAAATAAAAAAAAATAAAAAAAATTTTTGGTTGCTATCTGTTTATTATAAGTAATATTCTGATAGAATATTCAACATTTGTGATATTCTGACTATCATGCATATTCTATTTAAATTAAGATCTAAAATAGAATATATGTATTCGACCTTTACTTTCAAACTCTAGAACATCGGAGTAGGAGTCGATTCTTAACACCATTATTAAAATTTTAAGAAATAAATTGTAGTGTGTGATTGTTGATAGATGCCATTGTGACTATACGAATGTAATATTTAGTGTTTAGGGTAGTGTTCTCGGTTATTGCCTTTCTCGTCACATACACACTATAAGTGTTTTGTCTTTGAAAATAAAATTGCTGCATATACAGAGGATGCTATTCTGCAGGTGACCTTCCAATAAAAAATAAAAAATATTTGACCCTGTAGTCTAGGACAAACAAAATTGTTTTATACTAAAAATCATATAATTTTTACCGCAGATTATCGTCGTAAACATTTGTGATGTAATTTTCGAATAAACTCTCTCCGTTATAAAACTGCTCTGATACTAGTCTTTGAAATGGCTTACTCCAGGCTGCCGCTTCTTGTGCTGTTTTTTTAATCTATTTTCTTAGTCTGACTAATGAAGTGGAAAATCTTTTTTTTCTTTTTTCAAATGTCTACTTATTGTGCAATCGTAATGAGTTTTAGAAGTTACTAATGCTTTGATATTTCTTCTCTTGGTGAGGTTATGTTTAAAAGCGAGTAGAAGGACTGATGTCTACCTCCGGACTCTTCAAAAACAACAGAAACTACGTGATTATCCTTTTTAGAAAAGTAGGATGCTATAAGCCCAAGTGGTCCTACAGGAAAAATTAGCATAGTGAGGAAAGGAATAATAAACTATGTGAGAAATGATGAATAATGAATATGAAATATCTTAATATCAGTAACAATGTTAAAATAGATCTGATATATATGAACTATAAAGAGAAACTCTCTCACAATTTTTACATTCTTCCAGCGTAGTGTCTTTTCGTCCTAGAGCCAGAAATCATTGAGTTATGAAAAGCACCGACCTTTAGTTGTATATAATCATGCTTTCTGTGGTGTTGCTTAAAAGCCTAAAACCAGATAGGCCTTTTACAATGACAGGTGTAAATAATTTGTTAAGGTCTTATAGGTAGAATATTCATTACTATTCGACTTGTCAGTTATATGCAGTCTCTTGTAATGTTAAAATAAATTTACTATGCTCTCCTTATAACCAGTTGAAATATGCCGAAATCCTTGCAAAAAAAATGTAGATGTTAGACACTACTAATACACTTTTTGTAGCTTTATGCTTTCTGCGGAATCACAAATTGCATGTCGATATGGTTCCTGAAAGCGATATCTTAATCTATATTTAAATGAACAGGGTGCCTTTAATATATATATATATATATATATATATATATATATATATATATATAAACGTTCTGACGAGAACCAAGCTGCTTTATCTGTCAACCCTTTCCGGCAAAACGATTTCCTTTAATATTCGTAGACCAAGAAGCCAAATAATTTCCGTCGAGAGATAGTAGCGTCATGTCTAATCGTTTTGGTAGGTTTCTTGTAAGTATACCGTGACGTCATATTGACAGAACATAAGACCCATGGTCTTTCAAGATAGGCACTGGATTTAGATAGTTGCTAAGAGTAGTTATTAACCTTTTATTTGGTGCTTAGGGAACGTCCAAGATTTTCTGGTTTTCATAGCCTAGATTATTATTAGTATTAGTATTATTATTATTATTACTTGCTAAGCTACAACCCTACTTGGAAAAACAGGATGCTATACGCCCAGGGCTCGAATAAGGAAAATTACTGTAACTTTGTCTCTTAATCCCAATCGAATCAACTTGACATTTGGGAACCGTTTATTTTTTTCTCTGTAGCAAACGTATGCAATTTTCTACTTAACCTGCTTTCGTTCAATTTTTATTGTTTTATCACTCCTTTAGTACTTTTTCAACTCAACATCGTCTCCACTTTCTTTTGAGTGGTCAAAAACGTCTGCCTTTTGTGGTACTCTACAGTACTCTCTTATTGTTTGGTGTACAAGCGTATGTTGTACAAGTATTGAATGTAGGCTCAACATCGGATGGAGATATAGGCTTAGGTAATGAAGAACCGAATAGGTTTCAATGACGATCAGCCTACAAAGAGCTAGTGCTCTATAACTCCATCCTACCACCGCTAGAGGTGTAGTGCAGCAAGTGTACATTCAACAGTGCTTGTAACGTCCATCGGACCCTAGCTACACCCACTTTTTAACTTTCTACTAAATATTGTCTATACTCTTTTAACTTTTACTTCACAATGTAACTGTGAGATTTTTTCCAGGTGTATCCTAGCATTAAATGTCACCTCGTACTTCCATCCAAGTGTCGGACTTTATGTCCGAAAGTCCCCATTTCTACCCATATATCCGTGACATCGTGCGCTAGGTTACGTTAATTTATGTTAGCTTAGGTTCGCTTAGGCTAACAAAAAAAGTTCTCATTTACAATAGTTAACGAAACTGACAACAGTTTTCAAAATGTTTCAGACACTAGTGGTGTTTTTAACTGCATATGGCTTTTCTGTAAGTTATATTCAAGTAAATCTCTGAGGTCAATTTAAACTTATCATATTCGACTGTGAATCATTAAGAGAGAGAGAGAGAGAGAGAGAGAGAGAGAGAGAGAGAGAGAGAGAGAGAGAGAGAGTATGTTCCTAGTAACCTATTCAAAAATCACATTGTCTGTATGCTAGATATCTAAATTATGAACGAAACAATCTGTGAATTTCAAATGATTTCGTGGCAATACGATTTTATTTCATTAAGTGGGAGTGGCAATCAAACTTATCCAGATCAGGGGAAGATTTTTCAGGGACTTTCTTTTTTCCCTCAAGTGATTTTGCAGATTCTCTCTCTCTCTCTCTCTCTCTCTCTCTCTCTCTCTCTCTCTCTCTCTCTCTCTCTCTCTCCGACTACAGAAAACGCATAATTAACTGCTTAGGCGAACTACGGTTTACTCAATTCTCGTACAATAAACTAACATTACTTGTTCCTCGTCCTGCTAGGGAATTGAGCCTATAACATTTAAGAAAATAGAACCAGTTATTTAGGCTGGAAAGAAGATAAAGAAAGTAGGCTATATCAGGGCATAGAAAGGGATAAAAAAAAATGTTTGGTGAGAGAGGCACAAAAAGGTCTCAAATTCGCCCCTAGTTTTAATGGTTACTTTATTAAGTGAGCCTTCAGGTGGAGTAAAACGATTTCTACAGAATTCACAATATCAACATTGATAATTTTATGATCCTTGATCAAAGAGACGTCCCTCGTTTTCAATTTAAAGGATTGTACCTGGCATATTAGAAAGAGTACCCAATATGTTTTACCTTTTGAAATCAAACTCTCCCGTCAAGTTGACATTATTACAATGACATAAAATTAATAAGAAAATATACCTTTGAACCTGGAATGTAGATATGTACATTTAATTCCTGGCATTAATGTTTAGTGCACTTCTCAAAGTAGGTACAGTTCTATGGATTTTAAGTTGGACTTTGTAATGAATTACAGTCTGAACGTTTATCATAAGCAAGCATATTCGTGAGCATGATGAATTTTAGAGTTGGGATCTATTTTTCAAAATGTGACATTCTTATACCGAATCGTATATTGTGTGAAGTTTGAAATTGTTAGGGTGAAATGTTTGTGTAACATAACAATGTACGAAGAATTGAAAGTGTGAGAATTTGTTTATACACAGCAATGGTAAAAGGTCAGCGAAAAGCGTAGGATATATTGAAAGGAAAGCCTTTATCATTCGGAGGTGTTGAAGCCATAACAGACCTGAAACGAGCCAATATCTGGCTTGTATGATGCAGGAGGCTGTCATACCGTGTAGGGACATTTTTTATAATAATGATGAACATTCTACGCAAGTGCATGAAGTCGCTAATGCTGTAAAAATGCCTTCCTCAAGGGCTTTGTCATGAATCATGGACTATGTTGCTTTTCTCTGAAGCCTCTCCCTTTAGACAAAACTAACTATCAAACAACAATAACAAATGAAATCTTTTCTAGTCCACTGCAGCACAATGTCCTCAGACATGTCCTTTTTCATGGCTGGGGTTTGGCTATTTCATCACCGCACTGGCCATTACGAATTAGTGATGGTGAAATAGTTCAGTCTAATCGCTCAAAGAAAAACAATCTAGTATTGGTGGCCCTGACTAGTACCGCTCTGCTGATCATGACGATACACAAATCTTTTCACCACGTTAAAGTATCCCCACTCAGATAGATAGTTAGAGATAGATAGAGATAGATAGATAGATAGATAGAAGGAGAACTTATACCTTAATTCAATAATATATTAAAACCGATATAGGTGATTTCTTATTTCATCCGGATTTCCCACCTTATCCGGTCTTTCCATTTTATCCAGAGATTTTTTTCCCCGTGGTTGCTAGACTAAGTAAATTATCTGTTATTGACTATAACGACTTACATTTTCGTAAATCGATGTTCTTAGTAATAAGATTATAGGATCGTATTACTTTCATGGTTATTTTCTTGTTAACCTTTAGTAACTAAAAGAAACTTTTCATATCACTGTGAATTTTGTTTAGTCTGCATTTTTGTGTGTTGCAGGTTTCTTGTCGTGTGAGAATTTAAGTTCATTAACTCTCTCTCTCTCTCTCTCTCTCTCTCTCTCTCTCTCTCTCTCTCTCTCTCTCTCTCTCTCTCTCTCTCTCAGAGTCACATTTTCCTGACTCGGTCATGTGGGAAGACAAAGCCAGTTGGCCTGTCTAACAGGGAAGGAAATGACGAAAAAAGGCTGATTAAAGGCAAGAAAACGGGAGTGGGGGAGACCCACAAGTTTATCGAGGTTAGGTAGATTTCTTTTTCAGTGACTTTTTTTTCCCTCAAGTGCCAGACTTTGGAACTCGTTATCTGCTTCTGCTTTCTATGAGAATATGAGCATAGAAAATACGAAAAAAAAATAAAGAGAAAATGTTGAAAACTACGATATTTAACAATAAACTAAATCTTTATCTCATAAAAGATAACATTGATATATTCTTCTGAAGATTAACCACGATCTAAATAATTTTTTTCCGTAGTAAAAAACATTTATGATTTATTGAAGGCATTTACAAACCGTAAATCATTTTCTTGTCATAGATAACATCCATAATTTTCTTAGGAAAAATAACCGCAATCTAAATCCTTTTCGCGTAATTATTGTACCAACCGTGTGTCAAGAGATCGTACATAGTAACGACATTTCTATTTTTTTTATATATTATTCTTTGTATCCTCGCTCTCCCCTCGCACTGACAGCGACCTGTATCAACCTTTCGTTTTTTCTTATCGTTAACTGTTAACAGAACCGGTTGCCGGTTGGACATGAAATAGCCTGTTGTATTTTGTGGCCTTCTTGCCTGGACTTGATGTATATATAAATTGATTTTCTGTAATAAAGTTACTCAGTTTCGTTTTAGACTCGGTGCCAACGACAACTCATCGCTGGACCAAATCACACATCGCATAAGTTCATCACTTGGATAGCCTCCGCGGGGGGGGGGGGGGGGGATTTCACTGCAATCCCCGTAGAGTTTCGCCATGTCCGTTGCCTTTCTTGGCAGTTGGGCATGGTCCCTCTATGGACATGTACGGCATTGCAAGCGCCTTTACCAAGAGGACTGCAACTGCCACCAATGCACCAGCTACAAAAACCGAAGAATCGAGCTTTACGACTTGGTTGGTGTCTCCCTTTAAGGTTGAAGACATCGAAGTTTACAGTCACAACATTAGATGTAATTGCAATTCTTGCGAGTTCACATCTTCGTGGATCCGTCAATACTATCAACCCGACCCAGCTGCTTTGGAGGAGACTACTCCCCCTCCCAAAAGAAAGAAGAGCCCTGTTCAATCGTCAACAGCTTCCATTGAACCCTCATCATCGCCTCTAAGGACACCAAGGACTGAGAACCTGGCCTCGCCCTTGTCTGTCCCTTCTCCACCTTCACAGACAGCACCTGTTGCAGCCCGCACTCCTTCTCCAGCACCTGCGACCTCCACTGCCATGGAGGTTGAGCCTCAGGGGGCACACACCTTGGACTGCAACTGTGTTACCTGCCTTCAAGACCTTCTACAGGAGGCCACTGTCATTGCTGCCAGCTCCCCACCTTCCCAGCAAGAACTCAAGAGACCTCTTCCCAAGTTCAGGCTCTCCAACAACTCCACATCCTATGCAGCAGTTACTGCCATGGCTGCAAAACCTGGCATTAAACTCTCAGCTAGACCAAACCGAAAGGGTGATTTAATTATCACTCCCAAGGACTTGGATACCGCCAAACACCTTCAAGAAGAACCGGACCTTACCCTGCTAGACCCTGCCTTAAATAGAAGAAAGGCAATCATTTCAAGATATCCTACCACTATGCCAATCTCCATTGTTACTTCCTGCAGCAATACAGAAACAGCTGACCGCTGCAAAAACCGTGACAACGTCCCTGTCAGGAGGCTTTTAGCCACCTTCATAGGTCCTGTGCCTTCATCACTGGATCTTGGAGTCTGGGGGACGTTTCCAATTCAAGACTACACTCCAGAGCCTCTTTGCTGCTACCACTGTCAACGCTATGGCCATCACAAGGAAGACTGCAAAGGCCCTGCTTTCTGTGGTGTCTGTAGCCAACGCCACAACACTGAGATATGTATACAGGCCCACAAGAATGGACAAGAAACTCGCCCTAAGTGCCGCAACTGCTCCAAACCACATCATGCCTGGAACAAGCGGTGCCCTGAACGCCTAAGGAGAATTGCTGCAATGAAGGGCACCAGTTCTCCCAAAAACAACAAGCCAGCTCCACTGCAAAAACCTAAGAACCAGCGGACTCCTCGCCAAAGAAGACAACGCCAGCCTACCACTGTTCCTGCTCCTGCAACTACAAAGCAAAACCAGGCACCCATCGTCCCTGTATCTCCACCTACAACTCCATTGCAAGCAGTTTCAACTCCTCATCCTGCAACCCCACCTCCTCAACCTACATCCTTGGCTCAACAAATTGAGTCACTCACCTTGCCTGACCTTATTCCCATTGCCATCCGAATCCTTGCCAAAGTCCTGTCCTTAACCTCAACCTCGAATCCCAATTTCCTGCAATCCCTGCAACTATTCATCAATCCAGTTCCAGACCAGGGATAAGCTTTTAGCTTAAACCTCTCATATTTATCCTCCTAATCCTAAATCCTATCTCCTATCTCCTATAATCCCTTTTTCCCTATCATTCCTCTTCCAACCCTATCCTTGGGGGCCTTTCTCGTACTTACTGACCGAGCGTTGTACAGAAATGGCCCCCCTCCCTTTTCCCATCACAGAGCAGGAATAAGCTTCTTTGCTTAAACCTACTCCTATTCTCTCCTACTAAAAATCCTTCTCTCCTCTCCCAGTCTCTTTTACTTACTGGGACTTGCTACTATCAATACTTTTTTCTCTGACTAAAAACTTTCTTTCGTGGACCTAAAAAGGTGTCCCCTTTTTCGGGTTACTTTCTACTCCTTTTCACGTCTTGTCAAATTCATTCCCATTCCCATTCCCATCCCTCATTCATCATCCTCACCCCTCATCCCTCATCCTTTTTCCTGTTCCTTACCTAACATTCCTTTTAATAATAAAGATTTTTATTCCTCTGGAGTATCTCCCTTACAGAACCAATCGTGTACGGGCTGTCCAACGACAAGAGCCCGTGTCATGCTATATGCATGGCAATCTGCATGAATGAATGAATGAATAAAGTTACTCAGTTGTTTTCATCTCAACTTTTTAGTTACAACCTCTCTACGGCTCGTCACATTATTGAATAGAACTAACAAGACTTTTGTAAGGTCCAACAATATATCAGTTTTGTAATGTCTTAGAAGATTAACGAGTAACAGCAACCGCTAGCTGTCTTATCATATTTACAGTTATAGGTTAAATATTTATAGTTGTAGGTTAACAAATAGGTATCTGATCTCGGCTGTATAAGTAAATCAATAGCCAATTGAATTGATTTATAATTAAACCAATAGCCTTATATTTTAGATCTATGAATAGCTAATTGTTTTCGGATTATAACTAAATCAGTAGTTATTTTCTATCAGATTTATAATGAATTAATAGGCACTTGCCTTCAATTTTTTAAGTAAAACAATAACCATTTACTTTTAATTATAAAAGTAAATTAACAGATACTTTTTGTTATTTGTAAATGAACCGATAACCAATTATTTTTATATTTATAATTATATCAACAGAAAGCTCTCGGATCTATAGATAAAGCAACTAGCTGTTTCTTTCGAATTAATAAGAAACCAACAGCAGTTAATATTGGATTCTTAAATGAGCCATTTGCCTTCGGATTTATGAATAAAACAACATGTGACTGTCCTATTTATAAGTACACCTATAGCTAAAAGTTTTCGTATATTTA
>NC_090761.1:37098373-37113373 GCF_036898095.1 Palaemon carinicauda
ATAAGGAGACTGAGCTTTCAGATTCTGCTGTCCAGACTAGCTTACTACGCTGACCTTGGATTTCATGGTATCTTGGAGAGCAGGTTGGTACTGATGATTTTCTTAGTTATTCCATTATCTTTAATTTTCTTTACTTAATGATCATTGCTTGTTTTGATATTTTCTCACTCTGTCACAATTCACTTCATTTCTACAGCTGAATAAATATTTTCTATCGATATGCTTAGTAAACGTATACTTGTTCCGAATATTTCATCTCTTTTTATCAATTTGCCATCCCAGCTATTATTTTCCACTCTTTCCCTTCCTCTTCAGCTCTGTTTCCTTATCATCTTTATATTTTACTCATCAGGATCTCTGATTAAAAAAAAAAAAAAAAAAAAAAACGCACTCAGCTCTCCTGTCCCTCAGATAGCGGAGAGAGGGAGTAGTGATACCCTGTTGGGAAGCGGGTGCGTGGGCCTGCTTATCTAAATAAGGAGTCTTGCGTCACTTCATTAAAGCACTGTTGTCTGTCCGATGACCTGAGAAATGACCTAGGTACCTAGCATTCAGATGACGTAGGTGGTCGCAACCAATTTCAAGAAGAGGTATAGGTTTGGCATCTTATAAAAAGGGACTTACTGGGGTATGATTAATTTTCGAATATAAGGTGCAAAACTGGTCATGAGGTTTCATTGATGGGAATCGTAAATCGCGCTTTTCTTATAGGAACAACAACATGGCATCTTCATTTAAGTAAATGTATTTATGACGTTTTCTTGATTTAGGCACAAAGGAAACAGGTTTGCGCACTATTTTCTCCAATTTTGTAAAGGTTAACACATTTTTTAAGTGAATAGCTCGGAATTTCTCTGTTTGGAAAGCGATAAATGCTCCATATCCCCCATTTAAAAGGACAACTGTACTTATTTTCAATGAAAAGAATGACTTGGCTAAACAGACCTACCCAGTATCGTGATATGAACTATTCTTGTTTTGACTACCTCACCGTGTTATGCATACCCTGAATCTCCTGTTCTGTCACTTTTATGTCTAGAAAATGATAAGATATGATTTAAGAACTGATAAAACCATAATCCATGCACCACGAAGAAGTATAAAAGTTAAATGGTGATAATCTAAGGATAAAAAAAAGAGTTGAGAAAGCAAGATAATAAGGAAGTGAGAAAGAGAAGGAGTGTTAGGATCACCTGGCATTGAAGTGCGTTTGCCAAAGGCAGTCTCTGGCACTTGGTTGGCTAATGAAAGGTCGACGCTGTCACCTGATAACTAACTTGAAATCAAAGTCTGAATATATTTAGACTTTGCTTGAAATATGAATCAAACCCCGTTGACCCAGATAGAGTTGAGAAGTCATCATAATAACTTATCACGCCGCTCCAATAGCCAATCGAGAGCAGTTTGGTCACCTTATAAAGGATCATCTTCAGAACAGGTAGGAACTCTCAGGCAACCTTGAATTATGTGGTTCATAGATTGGATGGGATCTCCACATTTGCACGGAACACTCACAAAGTCCTTATTTGAGCAAGTTATCTCCAGTTCTTCCTACCTTTACTCTAGCTCGATTGAGGTCAACCCAGTCTCTTCGGCTGAATGCAGTGCTCTTAGGTAGATTTTCACTTGGTTGAGGGATGGATTTACTGTGATGTGACAAAAGTATAAACGCTAGGCCCTAGAAATGTCGCCACTTAAGACAATCACCTTCAATACTGAAGGACCGACATCCACCAAACCACAATTCCTCTCAAGCCTGAGAGCAGTTGAGAAGTACGAGTTTACAGACTTTTGAAGGAATCAGGATTATTTATTTCCTACAATTTCAATAAAAGAACCACGTTTTCCATAAAAGTAATAAAAATCTTATTTTCCTAAAAGTAATAAAATTCATTTATTAAAAAAATGACACGATCTCATTGAAAGATCTCAAAATACTTATCAAAGCAATAGATTGTTTCCGTTTTTCCCGGCTCACAGGATTTTCTGAATCGTAGATAAGTCTTTTATGAAGAAAACTTTCATAACATTATCCGAGCTCTTCAGGTATACTGAAAAAGGTCAATGAGCAGTGGGATGAACTGCCTTGTGCAAATGTACCATTTACAGTTAGGTTGTAAACGCTCTCAACAGACGAGTTGTAGGTACTCTCACCAGTTAAGTTGTAGGTACTATCGACAGTTATGGTGCATGTACTCTCAACAGTTAAGATGTAGGTACTCTCAACTTGTTCCGATTACATTTATAGCTATATTTTCACCTATTGCTCTCAAACTTGAACCTCTGTCTATCTTAACTTCTGCTTCAATCTAATTATTATCATATGTGTCTCTCCTCACTGCTGCCTCCATCCACTTTCTTTGCCCGCTATTCTATAAGTACATAATTTAGCAAACGCTATTTATCACTCTTTTCTCTTTTTTAACTTTGTCGAAAGATATTCTTCTTTGAAAATTGTGGAATCCCATCAATGAAGCCTGTAGAATATAATATACATCTCTATAAGGCTTTCTGTATTCTAATTTACCCTCCTAGGAGCTCCAGCCTTGCCAGATAGCCATTCCTTTCTCTTCCACTTACCTTTCCATTTAAATCACCTTGTGCAATACCTTCCTTCATATTCTCCAAAACCAAGGAAATTAACGATACAGATGTAACCCCCATAATTCTCTTCATCTTTCGTTCTTGTACCATACACATTCACCATCCCAGGTTTTTCACTTAACGCTCCCATTCCATTACTTACAGGGTCCTCAAAAACCATAATTTTTTTCTCTCTCTCTCTCTCTCTCTCTCTCTCTCTCTCTCTCTCTCTCTCTCTCTCTCTCTCTCTCTCTCTCTCTCCCTTAGCTGCGTAGTGACTTTCATACCGATCAAAGCAACATCATCGTAATAATATTTTCCCAGAATCTCACAGTAGTGAAAAACTAGATTACATTTTGTCTCCATGTAAAATATTTGGCATTTCCTGTGACACCATTTAAAGATTTAGAGTCGATTAAGAGAAGAAGAAGCAAGGAAATGGTAATTGCTGCCAATATCCTAAAGACCAAACATAGATTTTTAATAGAAAACCATGGTAGGACCAGGGATTACAATCTAATTGCTGATAATAATTCAGTAGGAAGAACTAATGGTCCCCAGTTCGCCTATCCTTTGCTGTGAATACATTTTGGACTTTGACCCATTTCAATCAGAGTAGAGGTTAAATAGATGGGTTCAACTCCATATCGAGGACTGACATATGAATGAATGAATGAATGAATGATTTTGGGTGTTCTGGCATCTTGACATCGAAGTTCATTGCCGCTGATATTATTTGTTATAAATAAACTATAAGAGGCCATTCGATTTAGAAACCCTAAAGTTAAATAGCTTTCACAGGACCTGCTTCTGAAATAAATCTAAGAACGCCGTTAATATCGTACATTGTACAAGATATCATCCCAAACAATCTTGAAAAGGATGAACCTACGTTTCTATTATGAATAAGGTGTTTCATTTCTTGAATTAGTTATCAATTAAGTCCTTGATTTGAATCCATGATCTATGATTATATTCATGCATGCCTTACTATGCTATATGTATTGCACCTTGAATGTATGCATATATGTTGATCCTTATATTCGCATTACCCATCATGATTCTCTTAGCTTAGAAACAATCATTCAAGTGTAGTTGATGTGCAAAGCGAATATAAGGATCAACATAATTATATGCGTGCATTCAAGGTACAGTACATATAAATGTTAGCATAGTAAGGCATGCATGAAAATAATCATACTGTAGATCATTGATTCAAAGCAAGAACTTGAAGTTGACGTTTGCATAGTACAGGTTTTCTTTTATATAGAAAACTATATATATCTGTTTTGTATAATTAATTTTATTAAAAAGTTAAGAGAACATACAACAAAATGATAATAAAATGGGAACGATAAATAATGATAAAATTTCAAGGGCTCTCGAGAAAATAGTATTAGAGTAAAACAACATTTCCGAGTATCTTTATAAGGATACATCCCCGAATACTACTGTACACCCAGTAGGATATGACATTATATTCTCGTCCATTGTGGGTGCGTCATCGCTTTTGAGAGACGGACGTCCTCCGGATCTGACTAAGTCTTCAGACAAAGTTTTCTAATACTGAGGAAAGAATAGAACGATGTAATAAGGTGGTGTAAAGGCTGTTCGTGAATGGAAGAGGCATGGGACAGTAACAATTCCCTAACTAGCAGGACAATGCCTTAGAGACTGCCCATACGTACATATGATTGGCGCTCAAGGACCCTCTCCACCAAAGCTATGGCAGGGATGGCCAGGCAATGGCTGCTGATGACTCAGTAGGTAGACATATAGGCTCCCCCAAACCAACCCTACCCCCATCCTTATTTCACAAGAATCGTGAGTTTGCAGACACTAGAAGAAAGTATCCAGTACGAAGCACAAAAGCTTTGAAGTCAAATGATGATAGGAAACAAACCATTATAATTAAAGAATTACAGTATATTCATTGCGTATAAGTTGAATTAATAAGTAATATAGATTGAAAGCTTTAGCGATTGAGAGTTATGCCTAATACGCAAAAAAATATGCTCACAACAATCATTATCATTTAAACAGGCAGGTCAGAGGAGTTAAAGAGACAGCATTACCATATAATTGCAGTACGGACAAAATCTAAACTAAACTACCAAGTTAACCAATTAAACCAACAGGAATTTAAGTATATAGACAAACACACACACATATATACATATATATATATATATATATATATATATATATATTATATATATATATACACACACACACATATATATATATATATATATATATATATATATATATATATAAGGTATCTGTCAATCATACCACTCCAGGTTTTACCCGGTAAGATGTAATTTGAATTACCTATAATTAGCCAACATATTAAAATCAATACATTGTCATGATCACATATAAAATTTATTTATATATGAACACGGTATTGTGTTTATTTTCCTCATATATATATATATATATATATATACTGTATATATATATATATATATATATATATATATATATATATATATATATATACACTGTATATATATCCATACATATATTCATATGTATATTTATATATATATGTATATATATATATATATTTACATATATACATGCACACACATATATATGTATATATATATTATATATATATATATATATATATATATATATGTGTGTGTGTGTGTGTATGTGTGTGTGTGTATATGTGTGCGTGTGCGTATGTGTACTTAAAACTGTGTCAGTTCATTGATTTCAGGGGAATTTCATTCTTAGCATAAAGAAAGAGACATTAAACCCTCCTCACTCGTTCCCCACCTTCCACCCTTCACACGTGCCCACACCATGCCAGTCGTGACACTCTTATGATCTCAGTAATCTTTACTACATCTGCCATTCTGCTTATTTTATGATTTTCCTATCTTTCAAACAGTGATATTTCCATAATTCACCTTAAAATTCTCATCTCCGTTCTCTCAATCTTTTGTCCCTCTCTTCGTCTTCAAGCCCAAGTTTCTGTTCCATTCCATACATTAACACCGGTGTTATTAATGTGCTATAGATCTTGAATTTAATCTTGATTGGCATTTTCCCATCAAATACCACCCCTGTCACCTCCCTCCACTTTCCCCATGCTACTTTTATCCTATTCTCAACTTCAGCCTCACATTCTCCCTCCTGATTTATAGCAGATCCTAAGCATATAAATTGCTCTATCTGTTTTATAACTACTCCT
Source organism: Palaemon carinicauda (assembly GCF_036898095.1). Taxonomy (NCBI): domain Eukaryota; kingdom Metazoa; phylum Arthropoda; class Malacostraca; order Decapoda; family Palaemonidae; genus Palaemon; species Palaemon carinicauda. The sequence continues at coordinate 37,104,165 of NC_090761.1, forward strand.
CTACTTTCATATATAGCTATCCTGTCCCTACCTTCCTTACTGGTAACCATGTCTTCAGTCTTATCCACAGTCACCCTGAAACCACCTTTTTCCAAAGTCTCTTGCCACTCTGTCACCCTTCTCTGTAATTCTTCCTCGTTTTCAGCAGTAATCACCGAATCATCTGCATATAGTAACTCCCACAACTCTTTGTATCTGATCCCTTCACTTAACACATCCAAGATCAACATAAATAAAAACGGGCTTAATGCTGACCCCTGATGTAATCCAACACTAGCTTTAAAGGTTTTTGTTCTTGTTCTTTTGTGAATCATCTCTAGCATTCTCACCAGTTTCTCTGGAACTTTCTTCTTCCTCAAGCACCAAAACATCACTTCTCATGGTATTCTGCCTTACTGGGCTATTTTCCCTGTTGGAGCCCCTGGGCTTATAGAATCCTGATTTTCCAACTAGGGTTGTAGCTTAGCAAGTAATAATAATAATAATAATAATAATAATAATAATAATAATAATAATAGTCTATGTTACCTAACACAAGCTTCCCTCAAAATCGTTTTACAGTTCATCACCTTTTTCTTGCCTGCTTCTCTAACCAATAAGTAATCTATTTGACTTTCCACACCTCCACTTTCATAGGTTATCAGATACTTATGCAGCTTCTGAAACCAGGTGTTGATGCATGTCAATTCAAAACTCTAAGCCATCTCTAATATATACTCCCCATCATCTTTTCTAATTCTAAACTCATGGCCTCCTTGCATCTCCTCATATGCATCCCTTCTCTTCCCCACTCTGCCAATCATATCTGCCCCTATGATTTATCTTCTCTTCTTCTTTCACTGATCTGATAGCAGCCTCAAACTCTTATCTAAATCATTCTTTTTCTTATTATTGACAACCCATATGGGAGGCATACGCTGAAATTATATTCATTATCTGATCCCCTATTATTATTGGGATCTTTAAAAGCCTAGCATTAATATTCTTTACGTCTACCACTTTTTTTATTTCTAGCTATTACCTATTATGACCGCAATTCCATTGCACCCCTGTCTTGACCCGCGATTTATACCCATTTCCTATCTCCCTAGTTCCATTTCCTCTCCATCTAGTTTCCTGCAGACACAGGATATCTATCTTCCTCCTCTCCATCACATCCATCATCTCCCTCATTCTTCCCGTTAGTAAACTGACATTCCAAGTACCGGTTCTGATTTTCCCTTCTCTCACTAACTTCTTTGGCCGCAGTCGTGAAACCTGCGGTACCCCTCGTCCATTTACCACGCCAGGAGGGGGTTCCTGACGCGCGTCGCTTACAGGGGACGTCATAGCTGCATCCACAGTAAGAATAGCATCAGGCAAGGTTCATAATTTGGCAGAGGGTTTTTACGATCTCATGCCTTTGCAGTCATTGACCACAGTTATGGGCAGGGGTGGGGGGGGGGGGTGGCCTAGCAGTTGACTAAATATTTCAACTGCATGTCAGGAGTTTCCACAGTTATTGGCTGTGAGCCAAGCCTTTTGGTAAAAAGCAAGACTACAAGAATATATATATATATATATATATATATATATATATACATATATATATATATATATATATATATATATATATTTATATATATTTATATGTATGTATGTACCTCATATAATAAAGAGCAAGTGTCCGACGATTTATTTATATGTATATATATATATATAAATATATATATATGTATATATATATACAGTATATATATATATATATATATATATATATATATATATATATATATATATATCTTTCCGTTCACGCTCAGCTCTTCCCGTCCTCGGGTAGGTGGAGGGAGAGTAGTCAGACCTTGGTGAGAGGATAGTGTGTACGAATTGGGTACACTAGTGTATACAAATATATATGTATGTATGGGTGTATATATATGTATATATATATATATATATATATATATATATATATATATATATATATATATATATATATATGTGTGTGTGGGTGTGTGTGTGTGTATATATATACATATATGTATACAGTATATATAAATACTGTATATGTATGCATATATATATAAATATATATATATATATATATATATATATATATATGTATATATATATATTATATATATGTATGTGTATATATATATATAAATATTTAAATTGTGTGTTTGGTTGCTTTCACATAGAGAGAGAGAAAGAGAGAGTTATATCTGGACCGTGTTCAGTCCATACTACTGTATATTGTGACGAGCCGAGAGAAGGTTGTGACTCAAAGACAGGATGAAAGCAACTGAGCAACTTTATTACAAAAACTCAATGCAACAGGAAATTTCCTGTTGAAACCGATACGCATCGGTTAACAGTTAACGGTGAGAAAAACATACATGTTATTTCAGGTTCTTTTTAGTGCGAGGGGAGAGCGAAGATACAAGCATAATATATACATGTTGGTACATGGCTTCCCCCTTAAAAATGACATACTGTACATGTTAAATAGGGCGCCCTGATCTTGAGAGGCGAACAATAAGCGGGTCATCTGGCAGGAGATAAGCAGGTTTTAGATGATCAGTGGAGACCCAGTCTTCTTTGCCACAAATGTCTAGTAGGAATGCTTTCGGACTGCATTGGATCACAAGGAAAGGGGCAGTGTAAGGGGGCGTTAGCGGTGGCTTGCTCGTGACGTTGCGCAGGAAGACGTGCGTTGCAGAGTGCAAATGTGTCGGTATGTGATGCTTCGCTGGGGGCTTATAAGTCTGGCGGCATGGAGTAAATTTTCCCATGACGTGACCTATGCGCTGGAGATCGTCAGAGGAGGTTGTAGAAGGAAAAAATTCGGCAGGGACGACCAATGGGTCGCCATACACCATTTCAGCTGCCGAGACATAGAGGGTGTCTTTAGGAGTGGTCCTTAGTCCCAGGAGGACCCAGGGAAGCTGAGTAAACCAGTTGGAATCCTTGCAGCGGGACATTAAAGCTGCTTTGAGGGTGCGATGAAAACATTCAACCATTCCATTGGCAGCGGGGTTGTAGGCAGTTGTCTGATGTAGAGTGATGCCCAGGAGATTTGCTAATGATGTCCACAATTGAGAGGTGAAAGTGGTACCCCTGTCAGAAGTAATATGCTCAGGGATACCAAATCTTGCAATCCATCCTGAGAGTAAGGCAGATGTACATGAGGCGGACGTTGCAGTTTCCATTGGAATGGCTTCAGGCCAATGAGTGGAGCGGTCGATGAGGGTAAACAGGTAACGATGCCCTTGTGATGTGGGTAGGGGGCCTACAACGTCGACGTGAATGTGTGCGAAACGACGCTGAGGTTGAGGAAAGGTGCCCACTCCTGAATCCTTTTGTCGATGTACTTTGGAAGTTTGGCAAGAAGTACAGGCGTGGACCCAAACCTTAGCATCCTTAGAAATGCCGTACCAAATGAACTTCGTCTTCAGCAGCTGTGCAGTAGAACGGCATGAGGGACGTGAAAGGCCGTGAATGAAATCAAACACCTGCCGGCGCATGGGAGCAGGAATCCAAGGTCGCGGTCTACCAGTACGGACGTCACAGAGGAGGGTGGTGTTGGAGTCTTTGAGGGGAAGTCTTGCCAATTGAGGGACGTGCAGGATGTCCTACATGCTTGATACTGTACTCTGGATCCTGTCATTGGGCTTCAGCCAAGGCATTGTAATCCAATCCCAGTTGAACGGCAGCCAACGTGTTTCTTGACAGGGCATCGGCAACGGGATTCATTTTCCCAGGGACATATTGAAGGGTGCAATTGTATTCAGCTACGGCGGAGAGATGTCAGCGTTAACGGGCGGACCAGGCGTCAGACTGTCGAGTGAAGGCATGCACCAGAGGCATGTGGTCTGTGCGAATGACGAAGGGCGTACCTTCTAAGAAATGGCGAAAGTGGCCAAGTGCACTGCCAGCAATTCGCGATCGAAGGTAGAATAACCCGATTCTGCCTTGGATAGTTTTCTGCTGAAGAAGGCCAATGGGTGGAGCGAGCCGTTGACCACCTGGTCGAGTACTGCACCAATAGTGACGTCGCTGGCATCGGTGGAGAGAAGGAGAGGGGCATGTGGGATAGGAAAGTAAGAGCCGCAGCGGTTGGTAGGGCCTTCTTTGCCTTGCAGAAGGCCGCTTCTTGAAGGGGACCCCACTTCAGGTACTTTGGCTTGCCCTTGAGGGAGGCGTAGAGGGGAGCAAGAGTGGTGGCAATGGCTGGCAAAAAACGGTGATAATAGTTGATCATGCCCAAGAATTCCTGCAGAGCTTTGACGGTCGAGGGCGCAGGGAAGTCCTGAACGGCTGCTACCTTCTCAGGGAGGGGATGGACTCCTTCAGGAGTGATGCGGTGCCCTAAGAACGACACTTCGTTGTCGCCAATGGTACACTTGTCGTACCGGACTACAAGGCCATTTTGTTGCAGGCGGTCGAGCACGATGCGCAGGTGACGAAGGTGTTCGTCTTTTGAGGAGGAGAACACAAGTATGTCATCCACATAACATACGCAGAAGGGGAGGTCCCCTAAGATGCCATCCATGAGAAGTTGAAATGTGTCCCTAGCATTACAAAGGCCAAAACAGGAGTAATTGAAGGTGTATGTACCAAACGGAGTGGTGATGGCGGTCTGGGGATGTTTTCTGGGTTCATAGGCACCTAATAATAACCCTTTAGGAGGTCAAGCGTAGAGAAAACCTTCGCTTTGTGCAGGTAGGAGGTCACATCGGCGATGTTTGGGAGGGGGTAGTGATCCGGTTCTGTTTGCATGTTCAGGCGCCTGTAATCCCCTCACGGACGGAGGGAGCCGTCTTTCTTCAGAACGATGTGTAAGGGTGACGACCATGGGCTGGAGGCCTTTTGGCAAATCCCATTTCCTCCATTTCAGCGTACGTCTGTTTAGCGGCTGCCAATCATTCCGGTGCCAGACGTTTGGAATTTGCGAAGACTGGGGTCCCGCTGTCTTGATATGGTGATAAATACCGTGCTTGGTAGGAGCCGTGGGCATTTGGCGAAGTTTTGGACGGAAAACTTCCGGGTACGATGTGAGGAGGTGGGCATAGGCATCTGTGGGTGCGCTGAGGTGGAGGGCGAAGTTGGAGGGGCCGTGTTGAAGAGGTGTCGACAAGTACGAGTCTGCGTTGACCAATCGTCGGTGGACGACATCGACCAGTAGGTGGAAATGAGAGAGGAAATCCGCACCGAGGATTGGCAATGTGACGTCAGCAACGAGAAACTTCCAATCAAATTTACCGTTTCCAAACGATAATGTGAGGTTCTCGTAACTGTAGGTGGGTATCGCAGATCCTTTGGCAGCTACCAAGCGGACGTCAGCAGACGTAGACAGACTACGTCATGTCCTGAAGAGTTTCCTTGGCAAAAGAAAACTACAAGCACCCGTGTCTACCAAAAACCGCACGCCCGTTCCTGCATCATGTTAAAAGAAAAGATTAGAAACACGGGAAGCCACCGCCACGAGCGATGGCCTACTTACACGTTTTTTGGCCACTGACAATCCTTGGCACATTTCTTCGTGGTTGCCTCGAATCTGTAGTGGTAGTAGCAAAACTGCAGAAGATAGGAGGTAGTAAGTGGCTTTAGAAGTCGTTGGTTGGGGCGCAAGCGAGTGGTGGGTGGTGTGAGGCTTTGTCGCCGCTTCGGCACGTCACGAGGTAGGTATGTATGTCTTACGGCATTCACGTCAGCTTTGGTTGACGTTGAATAGGCGTCCTCTACGTCAGGAGAGGAGGCGTTGATGGAGGTTTTGAAGTGGCTATCCATAAGGGCGTCGGCTTTTTTCATCAAGTCCTTTATGGGTAAAGTATCGACATCGGGTATGGCAGCGCGTACAGGTTTGGGTAAACGGCGTATCCAAAGGGCATGAAGTAGGTTCACCTCACGAGGAGAGCCGTCTGTGGCAGGTTGCAGGCGAGTGATACTGGTTATTTCCCTGAGGGCGAGCGAAGCCCTTTGGTCCCCCAACGGTTGTTGAGAGAGCTGAAAAAGCTTTGCTATACGGGCGGCTGGCGACGGCGAGTACTGCTGCAGAAGGTATGTTTTGAGGGCGTCATACGCTATTGGGGTGTCTCCTTGTTCACAAAGCCAATCGGATATTTCTGGGAAGGTGTCCTTGGGTATCGCCGCGAGAACATGATCTGCTTTGGTGGTTGAGCGAGTCACGCCCTTGATGCGAAACTGGACCCCTGCGCGCTGAAACCAAGCAAACGCCTCTCCGCTGGCGAATGACGAAAGTTTCGATGGGGCAGCCGCAGCGCCAACTTCCGTAGAGTCCGCCATAGTACCAACGACGGAGGAGCGAGTGGGTGTGAAAGGCAAGAGGAGCGAGTTGACTTCTGGGGTCACCAATGTGACGAGCCGATAGAAAGTTGTGACTCAAAGACAGGATGAAAGCAACTGAGTAACTTTATTACAGAACACTCTCCTTTATATACAAACCTCAATGCAACAGGAAATTTCCTGTTCAAACCGACACCCATCGGTTAACAGTTAACGGTGAGAAAAACATACATGTTATTTCAGGTTCTTTTTAGTGCGAGGGGAGAATGAAGATAAAAGCATAGTATATACACAAAATGAAAGGTCGTTACTATGTACGATCGTGTGACACACGGTTGGTATTCAATATCCTAGAGTCTTGTCGTCACAAACTACTATTTTGATTAATTGATTTAAAGTTTTCAGGCATCCTGACGTCTTAGGTCATTGACGCCGACAAACTACTATATGAATGGTAAGCATGATCTATTTTCCTTATAGTTAGTCCCAAGAGAATAGTATGTCTAATTAATGGAATAGATTATTAGATAAAAACTCGACAAAATACATATAATTCTCTTATAATTTTTTTTTTTGTTTTAAGAATTATTCTTCTTAACAAGGAAAAAATTAAAATGTAGAAATTGCGTGCAATTTGCACAAACGCAATATACTTGTATTTGAGAATAAAAAAAGGAATATACAAAATACATGATTAATAAAAAACAAGTTCACTGGTCAAAAGCGCATGATATCCTAAGCAAAATGACCACATTATATTATGACGTCTACACGTCCTTCGTAGGCATTCCACGCTTTCAGAAACTGCAGGATGCTAATAATTATAACATCCGTTCACGTTCGTATCCTGATCCTGACATAAAATAGCTTTAAATGGTGAGTTATATAGAACCTCTTAGTTGTGAACACATTTCCCTCTTAACATTCAGGTTTATATATATATATATATATATATATATATATATATATATATATATTTATATATATATATATATATATATATATATATATATATATATATATATTTATATATATATATATATATATATACTGTATATATATATATATATATATATATATATATATATATACTGTATATATATATATACTGTATATATATATATATATATATGTATGTATTATGTATGCATATATATGTGTATATGTATTGGCACGCAAATATTCAAAAGTATATATATATATATATATATATATATATATATATATATATATATATATATATATATATATATATATATAAAATGAATATTTACGAGTTTGGCACCACCTCTCATTCACCCGTTTGCGTCAATAGGCATAGGAAGAGATGATGATGATGAACTCATCTTAAGTCGGGCATATTTCTAAAGTCCTTTCTATTACAACAAAACCGTATAAGATGGCCGTCTCCAGGTGATCCGTTAATAATGCTTTGGTTACCTACTGGCTGAGATTAAGTCACAGAATCGATTGGGTGGAGACCAAGATAATAATCCATATTAATGATTTTGCCCAAAGAAATATTGGTTAAACCTTTTTGATTGGATATACCAGAGGTCACAATTTAAATCTAAGCCACAATCGGTTTCCAGTAATCCTTTATCATAGTTCTGTCTTCTCTGGAATCATTCTGAAACAGTCAGTTTAGAGACCACATTCTTCTTTATGAATACAATATCCTTTTATATTTATTCTCATTGTTAGTCTATTGATATAACCAATATGACGAAAGTACTAACTGCAATTAAGTCTTTTCAATGTGTGCACGATTGATTGAATGATTAGTTGATTTAAAGTTCTCTGGCATCCTGACATCTAAGGTCATTGACGTCGAAATGTGTGCACGAGTGAATCTTATTATCACTTCATTCTATTCAAACTCACCCGTCATGATTGCAATTATTGTCACATTCAAACTACTTTCTATGAGAGTAAGACACCCATTTAGTACCGCTAGTTTTAAAAAGGCAATGATCAAAAGTGCATTTATCTTTACTAATGACTCATTCAACTCACTTTTATCTATACCCTGTACATAGTATTTTATATACTCTGTTGCGGTGGCTTATTGGAAACGTCCCTGCCTGGCGATTGCCGGACCTGCGTTCGAGTCTTGCACAAGCTCAATAGTGTCTTGTAGGTTTTACAGCCTCACCATTCTTGTGAGTTTGGGTCATCAGAAGCCATTGAATGCCCCTCCCTGGTCCTAGCTTGGGTGGAGAGAGTTTGGGCGCTGATCATGTTTATATATGGTCAATCTCTAGGGCATCGTCCTGCTAGCTGGGGCATTGCCACCGTCCCTTGCCTCTGCCAACCATGAGTGACCTTAAACCTTTAAACCTACCAAATAAGACATGCTCTCCATTACCTTCTTATTAGTTTGAATTTAGGTCAATCTCAAAATTACCCCTTCTCTTTTACGCATAGTCCTACACACTTAAGAGATTTGAAAGACTGGGGTTCTTATAAAATAAACTATTAATTTCATATCTACTTTCCTGGGCTATATGAATTCGCTATCACACGTTTTACTTCACCCGCAATATTTTACACAACTCCTTGAAGTAGCAAATTTTGACTCTTTCAACTTCCCCAGAAGCTTCCTGACATTGCAAACGCGGCATACCGCCTCCTAGCTTTACACCTTCCTGGCGCCCCCAACACAATCTTTGACCCTCTCATTCTTACACACACTGCCCTTTCACTTTTTTCGCATCAAAGGCCCAAAGAAATTGTTTATCATCTGAAATTAGTCAACTATTGTATATCTGATCTCATCAATACCACTTACATTCATAATATATATATATATATATATATATATATGTATGTATATATATATGTATATATATATATATGTATATATATACATATATATGCATATATATATATATATATATATATATGCATTTACACTTCTA
>NC_090761.1:37115873-37130873 GCF_036898095.1 Palaemon carinicauda
CCAAACGCTATTACCTTCGTTTGTGTGATGTGATTATTCAAGTTCATGAGCTGTTGATTCCATGAATGTAGCGAATATCAATTAGGATGAAGATACAATACAGATGTTTTGCATTTCTTTATTATAATTAGTTTATGGCAATAAGCGTCTCGTCTTATAGGCCATGGGGCATAAGCTGTAGGGGGCTTAGTTTTTGAGTTCGTGGCCACTTTCTTGGGGCAAGTTGATTCCACTTGATTTTGAACCATGGGGGTCAGGACAATCAGAATATGCAAAGTTCCCGCAAAAATAGTTGCTCCTTAATTAGTTATAGGCCATTATGTAACCAATTAGTCATCAGAAGTGAAAATGACCAAAAACACAAAGATGATTTATATTCAGTAGAAAACATTTTATTTTCAGTTTTTAGGAATGAGTACAGTGTTGTATATATGTATCATAACATGTGATTAACATTATGCAATAGAAATGTAAACAACAGCACCCTGGTGGTGGTATTATGAACTACACTGTTAACTTGACTTCCAGGTTATCATAAATGTCCATTATCTTTTGCTTTAAGTGTGCAACCAAAATCAAATTCAACTTTTACAGACTTTAAGAGATCACAACTATAAAATGACACCAAAATAGAACCAACAACAATAAAAGGAAACCGAAAATAGAACCTGAGTCAAATTTACCCTCATAAACCTAGCAAAATTGACAAGAATCCTTCGGAGATAAAGTAGTGTTTTTCCCACCATAGCAAATAATCATGAATTAGAAATTAAGTAGGGCCTATTGCTGCAAATTTTTCTCACGAGATGGAACTGTACTGCAAAGCAGCGCTCCACCATTCACTAGTATTCATCATCAGACACACCAGAGTCAGAGAAGTCAGTCAGAGACGTCAGGGTCAGATACACTTTCTGTCTCAGGGATCCTATTAGTGCAGTTCTCAACCTGACACTGGCATAAGTCAGTACAAGGAAGATTCATTTTGCTGCATGAGCAAGCACCCTTACATCCACCTTTCTGGCACTTGCAGTTCACAGTTTTTAGTACACTAGGGGGAGCCGGGTCATCAGCCATCCATTCAAAGACAAGGGTGTCACCAGTAATTTTCCAGCCATGACCATTGGAAGATGGAGCATGCATGATTGGCTGAAGGGACCTACGGTGAATTGCTGCCTGATAGTTTGCCCTTTTTACATGATGCAGCAGACAATCTTGGTTTGGAGGCAGCATCCGAGTCTGATTTGCATGTCAGCCGGAACATGTTGTATCTTGCAACATTTACTTCTGACCATTCTTTCTGACCATACAGTGTGCAGACAAATTTCTCAAACATGGGCAAGATGGAAGCTGATGCTTCCCATTCTGTTCCCAACTCTGCAAACATATTGACATATTCAACAGTTTTGTTAAATATGTCAAGGGGTTTCACCTTTCCCTTCCCTTTGAATGCACTAACCAAGTCGCACCCAGTAAAAACATGCATACCAAGAAGAGCTCGACATTTTTCTGCCCCAAGTTTCTCAGCCAGTTTGGAAATGCAGATAATTCATCGCTTGTCCCCAGCACCAGTTTGAAATAGCAAATCAGCAGGGATTTCCTGAGCTAGTGCTAGGGATATCATAAAAACATCGGTATCTGGACTACTTATTATAACTGTTGAGATGTTTCTAGCAGCATGATTTGCATGCAACAGTAATCTCGTGTCAGCCTCTTCATGGTCACAGAAGAGGTCAGACACTTCAATGATCATAATTTTACCATCAACTGCAGCTATAGAGTGGCACTTTTCTCCATGTGAGACAACCAATGCAATAGGTCCAAAAACCTGGGGCTTACATTTCACCCATGTTTCATAAAGAAACTCCATGAGGTTTTCTTTATTTGACCCCTCAGCCAAGAACTTCTTGAACGGTTTAGGGGTCTTTTGGTCAGGCCTAGTGATTTTCACCAATTGAGCCCCACTGGCTACTCTGCGACCTCGCTCACAGTTTTTTATACTGTGTGTTGGATAGCGATCATACACAAAGTCGACCCTTTGGCAGCCATACTGGTTACCTAACCTGATAAGGTCAACCAAAAGCTTGTCTGCAAACATCCCAAATTTAGCTGGAATGTTTTGTGCCTCCTGAATAAATGCCATTCCATCAATCACCAAAGCAGACCCTGGAGGTATGTCCTCTATATTCACACACTCAGCCAGACCCTCCAATTTCTTCATCAACTTTGCTTTATCTGTTTTAGTAATGGTACCATTGCCAGTTGCCAAAGCCAAAGGTACAGGTGTCAATGAGTAAGCCAAGAGTTTCTTTAAATCTACTTCCCTACTCCTGCCAATAATCAGGAGGCGATTAAACATGTCATTAGTGGCTTTGAGTAGCACTGTTTCAGACTCGAATTTAACCTTTGATGTTTTTGCAACTGTGGCAAAGGTCTTCAATTTCTTTGATTTGATTGGCTCAAATAGATTCTCAGGCTCTGATTTCAATCTGGACTCTTCAAATTCTTTGATAGCATCAGCCCCTTTCCCATAAGCGGTTTCAAGGTCGGACCTCACATTAGATGGAGCTACAGTGCCGGAGCAAATGTTAATTAGGTCCTCCCCTGAATACTCAAATGGATTAACCATTGAGTTTATGGTTGACATTATACTCCTAACTGCTGTCTCATCATGTTTTATTCGAGTTTCATCCAGGTCTTTCCGTCCCCTTTCTGTTTCTCCCTTCCCAGCCATATTTTCACATTCCTTAGCAATTGCTGCCCGCTGATGGGGTTTCTTCGACTAGCTTGACTAGTGGATGGCAGAGTTAGCTGCTGATGATCTGCAGAGCATGTTTGCGATGATGACCCACTAATTAGGCTTAGCCGGGCACTTTTTCGAGGTGGTGTTCCAAGAAGATCACCTGGATTAATGCCTTTACGTTTAGAACAGCGGACAATGGCCCTTTCGATCCTTTGTTTGTCTGTAAACCTTCGGTAACATTCTGCATGGTACCCAAGGTGGTCTAAATCTAAAGTTTTTCAAAAGTTTCAGACAGTTTCTCTGCTACCTCACGTTGAATACCATCTAAATGTTTCCACTTTCTATTAACCTCCTTGATTTTTGACATACATTGATCAGATATGGGTAAAACATCACTTTCTTCCTCCAACACACAATGAATACAGCAAGTCCTGGGGGCTGCCATGCTGGAAATCTAAGCGATTTGATTGGTTAATTTGCTGTTAGCCATCTACTGTTAAAAATAGGAACTAGAGAACTATAGTATGGCCACCTATTAGCCACCAACTTAACTACAAATAATTTGTATGATTAAAATGGCTAATTAAAATTTTAGGAGCAACTATATTTGTGGGAACTTGTTGCATAATGCATGAGAATGACTTTCTCTATGATAAAAAAATGTAATGAAGTTGCCCCATGAAAGTGGCCACGAAGTGACAAGATACAGCCTATGCCCCATGGCCTAAGTAGCATAGTCCTTGTATGTCCAGGATGCTTTGAACTCATAGAAAACGTAACAAAATTAATTATTTACAGAAAATGTATTGGACAGGAAATACCTATGGTAGACTATTACAAACCTTGACGCTATTTTTGTCATCCTTTACGTGAAAGGAAGATGCGTTATTTTCGTCTTTTATAATATTAATATAGCATTTTTTTGGGTGGTTTTTTGTAACTTTATCTTTACACCAACTCCATCACATTTCAAAATCATCCACAGATTTTTCTTAAAAAAAGCTTTTCCTAAACTCTTGATATGTGAGTGCGTATTATGTGATCCGAATGGCAATTGGCTCTTACAAGTAAATATAAATTCCATTGATTTTCATTAGTTGTGGCCACGTATCAAAATAAGTATTTCCAAGTTCTATAGAGGTCTGGTACTTTGGCCAATTGCTGATGTAGCATAAAAACCATTTTATCATCATCATCATCTCCTACGCCTGTTGACGCAAAGGGCCTCGGTTAGATTTCGCCAGTCGTCTCTAACAATTTCATACTGTTCAAATTTCATATGAAATTCATTAGACGAATTCCACTTGTAATTAGTCAAATTTCATCTGGAATTTTCTCAACGAATTCCACAAATAATTAGGATGATTATAATTATATATATATATATATATATATATATATATATATATATATATATATATATATATATATATTATGAAATGCAACATACTAATCGAACATTTAGAACAGAGTAAATTTTACAATGGTTGAAAACCCAAGTTTTTGTTTTAGGAAATATAGGCTTGATATAATATCAGGTAACAAAGCAGTAAAATAACATTCCACATAAACATGAAGGTTTGAACATTAAAACAATTTATTATTATTATTATTATTATTATTATTATTATTATTATTATTACTTGTTAAGCTACAACCCTAGTTGGAAAAGCAGGATGCTGTAAGCCCAGGGGCCCCAACAGGAAAAATATCCCAGTGATGAAAGGAAACAAGGAAAAATGAATAATAAATAAATAATAATAATAAAATAAAGTAAAATGAAATATTTTAAGAACAGTGACAACATTAAAATAAATATTACCTATATAAACTATAAAAAAAACTTTAACCGAACAAGTGGAAGAAATAAGATGGAATAGTGTGTCCGAGTGTACCCTCAAGCAAGAGAACTCTAACCATTCCTGAGCGACCTTTAAACCTTTAATTGCCTCCGGGAGTATCTTCAATTTTTACCCATTTTCAAATTGGGTCTCTGTTTCGATTCGAAAACATATTCAACATTTCAAATATTTTTTGTATGGTAATATTGAAAAATAAAAACCGATATTTCAAAATAAAAGTTTAGATTCTATTATAGAATGAAAGTAGATGAAAAGGTAAATAGATTAACATGAAACACAAAAATAGATAACTAAAAACCAGTGATTAAGATGAGGACGAAATGCAACTACAGTCAAATGAGAGTCTGAATAAACACAAGAAGACTTAGCGAACAGTAGCACATTTCGTGACCATTCTAAGGTCAAGTTGACACCAAGGACTCTGTAGACCTTGGTTAATGCCACAATGGAAGAGTCCTTGACACCAAGGACTCTGTAGACCTTGGTTAATGCCACAATGGAAGAGTCCTTGACACCAAGGACTCTGTAGACCTTGGTTAATGCCACAATGGAAGAGTCCTTGACACCAAGGACTCTGTAGACCTTGGTTAACGCCACAATGGAAGAGTCCCAGTCACTGAACACGACAGAACAATCACAGAAGTCTTATAAGGAGAGGTATTGAAACCAGGGCTACTGCTGTCACTGCTAATTCTGCTGACACAACAAGAAATACTGGTCTGAGTGGTAATTTCCCTGACTGGCGATCTCCAGAATGGGGTTCGAGTCTCGCTCAAACTCGTTTGTTTCTTTGGTCGCTACAATCTCACCATCCTTATGAGCTAAGGTTTGGGGGGGGGGGGAGCCTATAGGTCTGTCTGCTATGTCATTAGCAGCCAATAATAATAATAATAATAACAACAACAATAATAATAATAATAATAATAGTAATGGCTGCATCGGCAGAGTTTATTTTCTTATCCAATTTTTCTATTTTCCGGATAATTCTCTTCTCTAGAGCGCTGCAATCAGCCAGCAGACTTGAAAAATTCATCAGTCGGGTGAATGACAAAATCGGGAAGACTTTTCAAGTATATTCTCACAAAATACAAGTAAAACTTTTGGTACAAAATAGTAAAAACTACGACGCGTTTCGAGGATAAGTCCTTCCTCTTCTTCAGGTAGAGAGTGAGGTGGATGCTGCAGTCGGGTGGTATTTATACCCAGGATCAGGATTACAAGTGAAAGGGCTGGAATTTTCATTGGTTTTCATTGGTTGATCGGAGCTGATATGGTATGGTGCCTGGTGTACGATGATCTCGGCTCAGAGCGCGCCTCAGCCAATCAAAACTCAGGTCCCCCGATGACGTCACAGACTGGTATTCCCAGCCGAGATCATCGTACACCAGGCACCATACCATATCAGCTCCGATCAACCAATGAAAACCAATGAAAATTCCAGCCCTTTCACTTGTAATCCTGATCCTGGGTATAAATACCACCCGACTGCAGCATCCACCTCACTCTCTACCTGAAGAAGAGGAAGGACTTATCCTCGAAACGCGTCGTAGTTTTTACTATTTTGTACCAAAAGTTTTACTTGTATTTTGTGAGAATATACTTGAAAAGTCTTCCCGATTTTGTCATTCACCCGACTGATGAATTTTTCAAGTCTGCTGGCTGATTGCAGCGCTCTAGAGAAGAGAATTATCCGGAAAATAGAAAAATTGGATAAGAAAATAAACTCTGCCGATGCAGCCATTACTTTTAACTCAACCTGCCTAAAAGAGGGTCTCCTACCACAATAATAATAATAATAATAATAATAATAATAATAATGATAATAATAATAATTATATTTGGCCCTAGCGTTGTGGGGGGGAGGGGGATTGGGCGCTTATATTATGTATATATGGTCAGTCTCTAGGGCATTGACCTGCTTGATGGGGCAACGTCTGGAACTGACTTTTCTCTCTTGTTTTTCATCCAGTTAGTTGAGTTAGATTATGGGATTTGGGGCCGGGGAGACCAATTAGTTTGGTGAGTATTTTTTATTTTCCCTTTTTGTTCAAGTTCCTTTTTTCTTTTGTTCTCGTCTATTTCGAAATATTGCAATATCCTCTTGCAAATTACTGCTTAATTTGCATGTTTGAAGGAGATGGCGAATGTGTGCAAAAAAAAAAAAATTGTTTTGGAAAGAGATGATGAATATGCTCCATCAAACTTATTTTAAGTTTGTTTTATGCAATAAAATTTGAGAAAAATTATGAACGATTTTTTAGTGTGTTTAGACTGGAAATAAACCACAGGGAATTTTCTCATGAGATGGAAAATATAAGGATAAATTGAAAAAAAGGCAGCGAATTTAGCAGTTGCTGAAGGGCGCCCTTTTCCATATACTTTATCAGGGGATGTTATTTCCTTAGATTTTTTTTCTTTTACTTTTATTCAGCATACAGTAAGGTTTCCAATTTTGTTGATAAGGGAAATTAAAACCAATATATTGGTTTCATAGAAACTGGATTACCCATTTTTTGGTATGTATGTGTATATATATATGTATATATATATATATATATATATATATATATATATATATATATATGTATATATATATATATATATATATATATATATATATGTATATATTTATATATATATATATATATATATATATATATAAAGTCTACATTAAGGTAAAAGAAATCAAGGAATTCATTTAGAAAACTGAATCTCATTCCAACATCTGTAAAATGTCTCTAGATACAAACAGAAAAGACATTTAAAGGTCACTCACGATGACAGAGGAAAGAGACAGTGACATTGCCCTATCAAGCAGAACAATGCCCTAGAGAGTGACTATATATATGCATATAATCAGCGCCCAAGCCCCCTCCCCACCCAAAGCTAGGACCAAGGAGGGTCAGGCAATGGCTGCTGATGACTCAGCAGGTAGACCTGTAGGTTAGCCTCCCCAAACCCCCCATCCTTAGCTCTCAAGAATGGTGAGGTTACAGGGACCAAAGAAACTAACGAGCTTGAGCGGTACTCGAACCGCAGTCTGGCATTCAGCAGTCAGGGACGTTACCACATCGGCCATCACAACCCTTTCTCGGAACTAAGGACTTGAATTCTGAAAACTTCTGAATCTTATTCCAACATCTGTCAAATGTTTTCAGAAACTGTACAAGTTTCTCAACTTCCAATCTGAAATTATGAAATACGGACTATCACATAAACCATTCTATGCACTATAGGTTCGCTTGCGGTGAGCGATCAGATGAAAATCTCCCACCATCACCAATCTGTAGATTAATATACACTTTAGACTCATTTTATGTATGAAGTTCTACAAAAATTATAATTGAATATTTTAAAAATATATTCTATATAAAACTAAAAATTGGAAATTTAAACTATTACAAATTTAAAAAATCCCTGATTAAGAAGAGGATAAATGTTGATTATTTACTATACACACTTACACATGTGCTTACACACTTAGACACATAAGCAGGCACATACACCACCACAGAGGTTATCCATATTGCTTTCATCTTGAAGGGAGTGTATGACTAGAATCCCATTGAATGTTAAGTGTTGGCCTTTAAATGGCGATGCTTACAGCTTGAGCTATCATGAGCTGGCCTTCGTTCCTCTCCTTCTGAACAATGTGTGTTCCATCAAATCATTCTGTATGAGAGGGTTTCTCGTCGTGGATATCAATATAATGTTCGTTCATTGACCCCCGATTTCTGCTGGCTTGCGTACATCTTCAGGGTGTCGTGATTCACATATTTCCTCTGGGTGAACCAACATTATATTGATGTCCACGACCAGCAACCCTCTCATACGGAATGATTTGATGGAACACACATTGTTCAGAAGGAGAGGAGCTACGGCCATCTCATAATAGATGGAGCTGTAAGCATCGCCATTTGAAGGCCAACACTTAACCATCAATGGGATTCTAATTATACACTCCCTTCTACCAGAAAGCCATGTGTGTGAATATGTCATACATACATACATATATATATATATATATATATATATATATATATATATATATATATATATTATATATATATATATATATATATATATATATATATATATATATAAATATATAAAAACTAATCAATTCATACATACCACTACCAAAGTGACATACATAAGGGTTTCGCTCTTACCAAAGAGCTCATCAGGTGGGTTTTGCCCACATCCATTATGGCAGGCTTGGTTCCCACGACCCTTTCTTCCTTCCCTTTTTTATTTCCTTTTCATCTCAATTCATAATTCATCAGTACTTCATAAATGTATTATAATAATTCATGACTTATATTTGAGTCGGAAGAATAAGGGAAGAAATTTGAAACCTACTTCAGTTTTCTGGGCATTGAACTTACGGGTTTTTCCGCCGCGCCAGAGGTTGCCCTTCGAACTGAAATAGCTTTCGGCCTACTTCCCTCACTACAGCTAGCCTTTTAAGATCAGTCATGACTTGTATTTAAGTTGGATTACTTAGAGAAGCAATTTGAAACCTACTTCAGTTTTCTGGGCATTGAACTTACAGGTTTTTCCGCCGCGCCAGAGGTTGCCCTTCCTACTGAAATAGCTTTCGACCAACTTCCCTCACTACAGCTAGCCTATTAAGATCAGTCATGACTTGTATTTGAGTTGGATTACTTAGAGAAGCAATTTGAAACCTACTTCAGTTTTCTGGGCATTGAACTTACGGGTTTTTCCGCCGCGCCAGAGGTTGCAATTCCTACTGAAATAGCTTTCGGCCAACTTCCCTCACTACAGCTAGCCTATTAAGATCAGTCATGACTTGTATTTGAGTTGGATTACTTAGAGAAGCAATTTGAAACCTACTTCAGTTTTCTGGGCATTGAACTTACGGGTTTTTCCGCCGCGCCAGAGGTTGCCCTTCCTACTGAAATAGCTTTCGGCCAACTTCCCTCACTACAGCTAGCCTATTAAGATCAGTCATGACTTGTATTTGAGTTGGATTACTTAGAGAAGCAATTTGAAACCTACTTCAGTTTTCTGGGCATTGAACTTACGGGTTTTTCCGCCGCGCCAGAGGTTGCCCTTCTTACTAAAATAGCTTTCGGCCAACTTCCCTCACTACAGCTAGCCTATTAAGATCAGTCATGACTTGTATTTGAGTTGGATTACTTAGAGAAGCAATTTGAAACCTACTTCAGTTTTCTGGGCATTGAACTTACGGGTTTTTCCGCCGCGCCAGAGGTTGCCCTTCTTACTAAAATAGCTTTCGGTCAACTTCCCTCACTACAGCTAGCCTATTAAGATCAGTCATGACTTGTATTTGAGTTGGATTACTTAGAGAAGCAATTTGAAACCTACTTCAGTTTTCTGGGCATTGAACTTACGGGTTTTTCCGCCGCGCCAGAGGTTGCCCTTCTTACTAAAATAGCTTTCGGCCAACTTCCCTCACTACAGCTAGCCTATTAAGATCAGTCATGACTTGTATTTGAGTTGGATTACCTAGAGAAGCAATTTGAAACCTACTTCAGTTTTCTGGGCATTGAACTTACGGGTTTTTCCGCCGCGCCAGAGGTTGCCCTTCGTACTGAAATAGCTTTCGGCCAACTCCCCTCACTACAGCTAGCCTATTAAGATCAGTCATGACTTGTATTTGAGTTGGATTACCTAGAGAAGCAATTTGAAACCTACTTCAGTTTTCTGGGCATTGAACTTACGGGTTTTTCCGCCGCGCCAGAGGTTGCCCTTCGTACTGAAATAGCTTTCGGCCAACTCCCCTCACTACAGCTAGCCTATTAAGATCAGTCATGACTTGTATTTGAGTTGGCTTACTTAGAGAAGCAATTTGAAACCTACTTCAGTTTTCTGGGCATTGAACTTACGGGTTTTTCCGCCGCGCCAGAGGTTGCCCTTCGTACTGAAATAGCTTTCGACCAACTTCCCTCACTACAGCTAGCCTATTACTAGTCAGTCGTGACTGATGATATTTGAAATTCAGAGGTGAAGCCAAGGGTCATTGTTTTGCCAGGCGGTGAAGCCAAGCATCAAATTTAGGCCTGGCGGTGAAGGCAAGCGTCATTATTGTGCCGGACGGTAAAGCCAAGCGGGCCAGGCGGTGAAGCCAAGCGCCATTGTAATCCGGGCAGTGAAGCCAAGCGGGCCAGGCAGTGAAGCCAAGCGCCATTGTAAGCCGGGCGGTGAAGCCAAGCTGGCCTGGCAGTGAAGCCAAGCGCCATTGTAAGCCGGGCGGTGAAGCCTAGCGCCATTATTGTGCCGAGCGGTAAAGCCAAGCGGGCCAGGCGGTGAAGCCAAGTGCCATTATTGTGCCTGGCGGTAAAGCCAATTGGTCCCGGGGGTGAAGCCAAGCGCCATTGTAGGCCGGGCAGTGAAGCCAAACGGGCCAGGCGGTGAAGCCAAGCGCCATTGTAAGCCGGGCGGTGAAGCCAAGCGCCATTGTTGAACGGTGCGATGAAGCCAAGCGCCATTGTAAGCCGGGCGGTGAAGCCAAGCGCCCTTGTAAGCCGGGCGGTGAAGCCAAGCGCCATTGTAAGCCGGGCGGTGAAGCCAAGCACCATTGTAAGCCGGGCGGTGAAGCCAAGCAGGCCAGGCGGTGAAGCCAAGCGCCATTGTAAGCCAGGCGGTGGAGCCAAGCGCCATTGTAAGCCAGGCGGTTAAGCCAAGCGCCATTGTTGGGCCGGGCGATGAAGCCAAGCGCCATTGTAAGCCGGGCGATGAAGCCAAGCGCCATTGTAAGCCGGGCGGTGAAGCCAAGCAACATTGTTGGGCCGGGCGATGAAGCCAAGCGCCATTGTTGGGCCGGGAGGTGAAGCCAAGCGCCATTGTAAGCCGGGCGGTGAAGCCAAGCGCCATTGTAAGCTGGGCGGTGAAGCTAAGCAGTCCAGGCGGTGAAGCCAAGTGCCATTATAAGCCAGGCGGTGAAGCCAAGCACCATTGTTGGTCCGGGCGATGAAGCCAAGCGCCATTGTAAGCCGGGCGGTGAAGCCAAGCGCCATTGTAAGCCGGGCGGTGAAGCCAAGCGCCATTGTAAGCCGGGCGGTGAAGCCAAGCGGGCCAGGCGGTGAAGCCAAGCGCCATTGTAAGCCGGGCGGTGAAGCCAAGCGAGCCAGGCGGTGAAGCTAAGCGGGCCAGGCGGTGAAGCCAAGCGGGCCAGGCGGTGAAGCCAAGCGGGCCAGGCGGTGAAGCCAAGCGGGCCAGGCGGTGAAGCCAAGCGCCATTGTAAGCCGGGCGGTGAAGCCAAGCGGGCCAGGCGGTGAAGCCAAGCGCCATTGTAAGCCGGGCGGTAAAGCCAAGCGGGCCAGGCGGTGAAGCCAAGCGCCATTGTAAGCCGGGCGGTGAAGCCAAGCGCCATTGTTGGGCCGGGCGATGAAGCCAAGCGCCATTGTAAGCCGGGCGGTGAAGCCAAGCGCCATTGTAAGCCGGGCGGTGAAGCCAAGTGGGCCAGGCGGTGAAGCCAAGAGCCATTATAAGCCAGGCGGTAAAGCCAAGCGGGCCAGGCGGTGAAGCCAAGCGCCATTGTAAGCCAGGCGGTGAAGCCAAGCGCCGTTGTAAGCCAGGCGGTGAAGCCAAGCGGGCCAGGCGGTGAAGCCAAGCAGGCCAGGCGGTGAAGCCAAGCGGGCCAGGCGGTGAAACCAAGCGCCATTGTAAGCCGGGCAGTGAAGCCAAGCGCCATTGTAAGCCAGGCGTTGAAGCCAAGCACCATTGTTGGTCCGGGCGATGAAGCCAAGCGCCATTGTAAGCCGGGCGGTGAAGCCAAGCGCCATTGTAAGCCGGGCGGTGAAGCCAAGCGCCATTGTAAGCCGGGCGGTGAAGCCAAGCGGGCCAGGCGGTGAAGCCAAGCGCCATTGTAAGCCGGGCGGTGAAGCCAAGCGAGCCAGGCTGTGAAGCCAAGCGGGCCAGGCGGTGAAGCCAAGCGGGCCAGGCGGTGAAGCCAAGCGCCATTGTAAGCCGGGCGGTGAAGCCAAGCGGGCCAGGCGGTGAAGCCAAGCGCCATTGTAAGCCGGGCGGTAAAGCCAAGCGGGCCAGGCGGTGAAGCCAAGCGCCATTGTAAGCCGGGCGGTGAAGCGAAACGCCATTTTTGGGCCGGGCGATGAAGCCAAGCGCCATTGTAAGCCGGGCGGTGAAGCCAAGCGCCATTGTAAGCCGGGCGGTGAAGCCAAGTGGGCCAGGCGGTGAAGCCAAGAGCCATTGTAAGCCGGGCGGTAAAGCCAAGCGGGCCAGGCGGTGAAGCCAAGCGCCATTATAAGCCAGGCGGTGAAGCCAAGCGCCGTTGTAAGCCAGGCGGTGAAGCCAAGCGGGCCAGGCGGTGAAGCCAAGCAGGCCAGGCGATGAAGCCAAGCGGGCCAGGCGGTGAAGCCAAGCGCCATTGTAAGCCGGGCGGTGAAGCCAAGCACCATTGTAAGCCAGGCGGTGAAGCCAAGCGGGCCAGGCGGTGAAGCCAAGCGGGCCAGGCGGTGAAGCCAAGCGCCATTGTAAGCCGGGCGGTGAAGCCAAGCGGGCCAGGCGGTGAATCCAAGCCCCATTTTAAATCGGGCGGTGAAGCCAAGCGCCATTGTAAGCCGGGCGGTGAAGCCAAGCGCCATTGTTGGGCCGGGCGATGAAGCCAAGCGCCATTATAAGCCGGGCGGTGAAGCCGGGCGGTGAAGCCAAGCGGGCCAGGCGGTGAAGCCAAGCGCCATTGTAAGCCGGGCGGTGAAGCCAAGCGCCATTGTAAGCCGGGCGGTGAAGCCAAGCGCCATTGTTTGCCGGCGGTGAAGCCAAGCGCCATTGTAAGCCGGGCGATGAAGCCAAGCAGGCCAGGCGGTGAAGCCAAGCGCCATTGTTGTGCCGGGCGATGAAGCCAAGCGGGCCAGGCGGTGAAGCCAAGTGTATTGTTGGGCCGGGCAGTGAAGCCAAGTGGGCCAGGTGGTGAAGCCAAGTGCCATTTTAGCCCAGGCGGTGAAGCCAAGCGTCATTGTGTGGGCCGGTCGGCGAAGCCTAGTGGGCAGTACGGTGAAGCCAAGCATCAATTTTTGGCCGGTTGGTGAAGCCAATCGTCATTTTACCCACTTAAACAAGACATGCTCATTCATCATTCAGAGTTTCTTCACCTGCATAGCCAGTCCTTAAGCCTAAAAAAAAAGACCTTAAACCTAAAAAAAAAACCTTAAACCTAAAAAAAAAAACCTTAAACCTAAAAAAAAAAACCTTAAACCTAAAATAAAAAGAAGAAAAAGAAGATACTATTCCTTTCATAAAATTGTGAGGGCATCAACTCGCCTATTGTAAGGACCAAAACTTCACTCTGTTCATCCCAGTTCTTCAACCTTCATCAGCAGCCATTTGATATCAGAACACCTTTCCAGACTGACCTGCTCCGAAGAGGCGCAGCTTCCTTCACTAGCTGATTATCTTGGTCCAACCTTTAAGTACAAGACTGCCTACTAGAAGAAGCCTAGCTCGTTCCCTCTGCCGAGCCGGTCTTCTAGATCATTCCCCCAGAACCACCCGAAGGTTGATATCCGAAAGAATAGATCTAGATATCCGACCATTTGTACACTTGACAAACGGCTTGTACTCGTCCATCAAGGTGCAAAGCATACTAGTCTCAGCGGGGTTTCTTCCCTCAGTAGGCCATTGTCCTCCAGGTTATTCCAAGAATTGTAATTCAAGCTGGATAGTAAGCCTTGTATCCTCCAAGCTGGCCAGTCCTTCCAAGTATCCTCCCTGTAGCTGTCTGTCAGTCAGTCAGTTTAAAGATCCCGGGGGGGGGGGGGGATCTCCTTCCTGTGGATGTGATTGGATTTAGCACAATTATTTGAAGATTTGGTCCTGGCAAAACTCGGCTGAATCTCCTTACCCTCACAAAATAAACTGAAATTAAACTAATATGGCAAAAATATTCTCATGTTTAAAATTTTTTTTGGTGTTTTCATTTTTTCTTCTTTTTTTGGGATTTTTTATTTTTTTATTTTTTTTTGGGATTTTTTATTTTTTTATTTTTTTTTGTGTTTTTCATTTTTATCCATTTGCTGATCGAAATATTTAAGTGCCGGTGAGACTCTTCAGAAGCCATTCGATATGATCAGCTGCTAACTGAACCTGCTTAATAGTACCACTGATGGTGATTGAATGACTATATTCGTGCCTTTGTGGCATATCTATTAAGCTGACTCCACTGTGGCGGGTGATTTCCATCAGCGTCCTTCCTTCCACTCCATATATGGCTCTGTGGAACCTCCTGGGCACATGCAAGTCGACAGTCACGTACCTGTTGAGGCCAGAGTCCCTTGTGGTGGTCACTCTAACCTTTTCACCTTGGAAGGTGATGTGACTACTGTCGGATGAGGAGATGGCCCTTTTGGGCTTCTCGGGTTCCAGGTCAAACACGATGAGTTTTCGTGTAGTTTT
>NC_090761.1:37135873-37150873 GCF_036898095.1 Palaemon carinicauda
GCCAAAAATAACAGTAGGATTGACCGATCATAAAATTGAATATTAAGCCTCTATGACATTATTAGGTCAGTAATTGAATCGTAAACATACACTTTTGGACGGAACTGTTGTCGAGAAGTTAATGAGTAAAAACCCTGTCCATATGATCGAGTATGCCCGACGGGCAAACAGTGATACTAGGCCACAATAGTTAGTGAAAATGAGGGTTGATGATGTCAGAAGTGGGAAAACTAAAGGCAGGGATCCGGCAACACTGTATGATGCCAGATCCCTGTGGTTTTCCCCGCTTCTGACGTCAATAGCCCTCATTCCTTCCAACTATTGTGGTCTGTTTTGTTTGCCCGTCGGGCATGCTCTATCGTGTGGGCAGGGCTTAAGGCAGTGTAAATTGTGCAGTTTGGATGTTATAATGTTATAATTGATATTGTTGATTATTATAGCATTTGTAGAGTATGAGAAAGCTTTTGATTCTGTCGATAGTTCAGAAGTAATGAAATCTTATGTTAGAACACTTAAAGATATTTTTACAGGAAGTACAGTTATGAATAGTGTCCACGAAAATAGAGTTAAATACAGTAATATTAAACATAAAATTTCTCTGACGTTTGCTATATTTCATAAGCTCAAGACCATACTGTATTTTGCCATTTCTATTTTTCACTCCCACCTTTTGAATTGAAAACGTACATTAGTCTATTAAAATGTTCATGTTAAATATTTCATTCATTGGCAATTAAGTACACAATTTTTGCTTGGCAAATTGAATAATTGATAATCAGCACAAATGAAGTTCAATGTTAATAAGTAATAGTAATATCTTCCTGGTACATAATAAGGCTAATGTGATTATAGGGGTTTAGGTAATTAACAATATCAAACCATATCTGGAGTAGCCTTTATCTAAAGGGGAAATGTTGTGGCCTATTGGTAACAGCTCTGCCTGGTGTTTCCTAGACTGGGGTTCGAGTCCTGCTTAAACTTGTTAGTTCCTTTAGTGTCTGCATTCTCACCATCCTTGTGAGCTAAGGATGGGGAAAGGGGTTTGGTGGAGCCTATAGGTCTACCTGCTTAGTCATCAGCAGCCATTGCGTGACCCTCCCTGGTCTTAGTTTGGGTGAAGAGGGGTCTTTGGTCCTGAACATACACACGTGTATATATATATATATATATATATATATATATATATATATATATAGTATATATATAATATATATATGTGTGTATATATATATATATATATATATATAGTATATATATATATATATATATATATATATACTGTATGTATATATACATATATATATATATATATATATATATATACATACAGTATATATATATATATATATATATATATATATATATATATATATATATATACATACATATATATATATATACAGTATATATATATATATATATATATATATATATATATATATATACTGTATATATATATATATATATATATATACTGTATATATATATATATATATATATATATATATATATATATACTGTATATATATATATATATATATATATATATATATGTATACCGAATGGGTTAGTCACTGTCTATATAAGCTTGCCGACCAGGGTTCGATTCCCGGCCGGAGCCAAGCTCTTGTCTTTGTGAGATTTCGCCTGAGGCTCTGATCCCGAGGTCGTTAAGAGAATCCAGACATTAATATATCAAAATATATATGGCTTATTTGAATATGAAAAACACGTAAAAATGTGCAAAATTTATCATATATATATATATATGTTATATATATATATATATATATATATATATATATATATATATATATATATATATATATATATGTATATAAAGGCCAGTCTCTAGGGCATTGTCCTGCTTGCAAGGGCAATGTCACTGTCTCTTGTCTTTGTCATTCATGAGCGGCCCTAAACCTTTAAATGTAGGACTTTTGAAGGACATCAGTGTGGAATAATGGTGACTTGTTATTTGATTAATGGTCGTAAAGAAGGATCCTGTTGTAATCCGTAATACCCATATATCATCATCATCAACCATTGCTAGTTCACTGCAGGACAAAGGCCTCAGACCATATGCCCTTCCACTACTGTCTGTTTATGGTCTCTATGCCAGCCTATACCAGCAATTTTTTTCATTTTGTCAATTCATATTTTTGATTTTAAATTGAATACTTTTTTTTTCTTTACAACAAAAAAATATCGGCGTCATTGACCTTCGATGTTAGGATGCCATAACATTTTGAATCACTTAATTTATACCCGCTAATTTTCTCAGATCGTCAATCCATCGTCTTTTCTTCATTCCCCTGGTATTCGTTTTGTCCATATATTATCTGTCGTTCTCATTAGGCCTACATGTTCTGCCTATATATACATATATATATATATATATATATATATATATATATATATATATATATATATATATATATATAGTTAGTTAGTTAGTGTGTGTGTGTGAGATAGGGATAACCATGATAAGGTCCACGAAAAAAATGTTTTGTTCTTCTGTATCCCTTTGGCATTTATATAGATTTCTGTGTTCCCCTGAAATTGAGGATGAAAAAAAAACAGAAACAATGAAATTGATATTGTGATATAATTTTACAATTCGATCTCATTGTAGTTCGCCCCATATATTGCACAGTTAAGTAGCATAGTCCTTGTATGTCCAGGATGCTTTGAACTCATAGAAAACGTAACAAAATTAATTATTTACAGAAAATGTATTGGACAGGAAATACCTATGGTAGACTATTACAAACCTTGACGCTATTTTTGTCATCCTTTACGTGAAAGGAAGATGCGTTATTTTCGTCTTTTATAATATTAATATAGCATTTTTTTGGGTGGTTTTTTGTAACTTTATCTTTACACCAACTCCATCACATTTCAAAATCATCCACAGATTTTTCTTAAAAAAAGCTTTTCCTAAACTCTTGATATGTGAGTGCGTATTATGTGATCCGAATGGCAATTGGCTCTTACAAGTAAATATAAATTCCATTGATTTTCATTAGTTGTGGCCACGTATCAAAATAAGTATTTCCAAGTTCTATAGAGGTCTGGTACTTTGGCCAATTGCTGATGTAGCATAAAAACCATTTTATCATCATCATCATCTCCTACGCCTGTTGACGCAAAGGGCCTCGGTTAGATTTCGCCAGTCGTCTCTAACAATTTCATACTGTTCAAATTTCATATGAAATTCATTAGACGAATTCCACTTGTAATTAGTCAAATTTCATCTGGAATTTTCTCAACGAATTCCACAAATAATTAGGATGATTATATATATATATATATATATATATATATATATATATATATATATATATATATATATATTATGAAATGCAACATACTAATCGAACATTTAGAACAGAGTAAATTTTACAATGGTTGAAAACCCAAGTTTTTGTTTTAGGAAATATAGGCTTGATATAATATCAGGTAACAAAGCAGTAAAATAACATTCCACATAAACATGAAGGTTTGAACATTAAAACAATTTATTATTATTATTATTATTATTATTATTATTATTATTATTATTATTATTACTTGTTAAGCTACAACCCTAGTTGGAAAAGCAGGATGCTGTAAGCCCAGGGGCCCCAACAGGAAAAATATCCCAGTGATGAAAGGAAACAAGGAAAAATGAATAATAAATAAATAATAATAATAAAATAAAGTAAAATGAAATATTTTAAGAACAGTGACAACATTAAAATAAATATTACCTATATAAACTATAAAAAAAACTTTAACCGAACAAGTGGAAGAAATAAGATGGAATAGTGTGTCCGAGTGTACCCTCAAGCAAGAGAACTCTAACCATTCCTGAGCGACCTTTAAACCTTTAATTGCCTCCGGGAGTATCTTCAATTTTTACCCATTTTCAAATTGGGTCTCTGTTTCGATTCGAAAACATATTCAACATTTCAAATATTTTTTGTATGGTAATATTGAAAAATAAAAACCGATATTTCAAAATAAAAGTTTAGATTCTATTATAGAATGAAAGTAGATGAAAAGGTAAATAGATTAACATGAAACACAAAAATAGATAACTAAAAACCAGTGATTAAGATGAGGACGAAATGCAACTACAGTCAAATGAGAGTCTGAATAAACACAAGAAGACTTAGCGAACAGTAGCACATTTCGTGACCATTCTAAGGTCAAGTTGACACCAAGGACTCTGTAGACCTTGGTTAATGCCCCAATGGAAGAGTCCTTGACACCAAGGACTCTGTAGACCTTGGTTAATGCCACAATGGAAGAGTCCTTGACACCAAGGACTCTGTAGACCTTGGTTAATGCCACAATGGAAGAGTCCTTGACACCAAGGACTCTGTAGACCTTGGTTAACGCCACAATGGAAGAGTCCCAGTCACTGAACACGACAGAACAATCACAGAAGTCTTATAAGGAGAGGTATTGAAACCAGGGCTACTGCTGTCACTGCTAATTCTGCTGACACAACAAGAAATACTGGTCTGAGTGGTAATTTCCCTGACTGGCGATCTCCAGAATGGGGTTCGAGTCTCGCTCAAACTCGTTTGTTTCTTTGGTCGCTACAATCTCACCATCCTTATGAGCTAAGGTTTGGGGGGGGGGGAGCCTATAGGTCTGTCTGCTATGTCATTAGCAGCCAATAATAATAATAATAATAACAACAACAATAATAATAATAATAATAATAGTAATGGCTGCATCGGCAGAGTTTATTTTCTTATCCAATTTTTCTATTTTCCGGATAATTCTCTTCTCTAGAGCGCTGCAATCAGCCAGCAGACTTGAAAAATTCATCAGTCGGGTGAATGACAAAATCGGGAAGACTTTTCAAGTATATTCTCACAAAATACAAGTAAAACTTTTGGTACAAAATAGTAAAAACTACGACGCGTTTCGAGGATAAGTCCTTCCTCTTCTTCAGGTAGAGAGTGAGGTGGATGCTGCAGTCGGGTGGTATTTATACCCAGGATCAGGATTACAAGTGAAAGGGCTGGAATTTTCATTGGTTTTCATTGGTTGATCGGAGCTGATATGGTATGGTGCCTGGTGTACGATGATCTCGGCTCAGAGCGCGCCTCAGCCAATCAAAACTCAGGTCCCCCGATGACGTCACAGACTGGTATTCCCAGCCGAGATCATCGTACACCAGGCACCATACCATATCAGCTCCGATCAACCAATGAAAACCAATGAAAATTCCAGCCCTTTCACTTGTAATCCTGATCCTGGGTATAAATACCACCCGACTGCAGCATCCACCTCACTCTCTACCTGAAGAAGAGGAAGGACTTATCCTCGAAACGCGTCGTAGTTTTTACTATTTTGTACCAAAAGTTTTACTTGTATTTTGTGAGAATATACTTGAAAAGTCTTCCCGATTTTGTCATTCACCCGACTGATGAATTTTTCAAGTCTGCTGGCTGATTGCAGCGCTCTAGAGAAGAGAATTATCCGGAAAATAGAAAAATTGGATAAGAAAATAAACTCTGCCGATGCAGCCATTACTTTTAACTCAACCTGCCTAAAAGAGGGTCTCCTACCACAATAATAATAATAATAATAATAATAATGATAATAATAATAATTATATTTGGCCCTAGCGTTGTGGGGGGGAGGGGGATTGGGCGCTTATATTATGTATATATGGTCAGTCTCTAGGGCATTGACCTACTTGATGGGGCAACGTCTGGAACTGACTTTTCTCTCTTGTTTTTCATCCAGTTAGTTGAGTTAGATTATGGGATTTGGGGCCGGGGAGACCAATTAGTTTGGTGAGTATTTTTTATTTTCCCTTTTTGTTCAAGTTCCTTTTTTCTTTTGTTCTCGTCTATTTCGAAATATTGCAATATCCTCTTGCAAATTACTGCTTAATTTGCATGTTTGAAGGAGATGGCGAATGTGTGCAAAAAAAAAAAATTGTTTTGGAAAGAGATGATGAATATGCTCCATCAAACTTATTTTAAGTTTGTTTTATGCAATAAAATTTGAGAAAAATTATGAACGATTTTTTAGTGTGTTTAGACTGGAAATAAACCACAGGGAATTTTCTCATGAGATGGAAAATATAAGGATAAATTGAAAAAAAGGCAGCGAATTTAGCAGTTGCTGAAGGGCGCCCTTTTCCATATACTTTATCAGGGGATGTTATTTCCTTAGATTTTTTTTCTTTTACTTTTATTCAGCATACAGTAAGGTTTCCAATTTTGTTGATAAGGGAAATTAAAACCAATATATTGGTTTCATAGAAACTGGATTACCCATTTTTTGGTATGTATGTGTATATATATATGTATATATATATATATATATATATATATATGTATATATATGTATATATATTATATATATATATATATATATATATATATATATATATATATATATATATATATATATATATATATATATATATATATATAAAGTCTACATTAAGGTAAAAGAAATCAAGGAATTCATTTAGAAAACTGAATCTCATTCCAACATCTGTAAAATGTCTCTAGATACAAACAGAAAAGACATTTAAAGGTCACTCACGATGACAGAGGAAAGAGACAGTGACATTGCCCTATCAAGCAGAACAATGCCCTAGAGAGTGACTATATATATGCATATAATCAGCGCCCAAGCCCCCTCCCCACCCAAAGCTAGGACCAAGGAGGGTCAGGCAATGGCTGCTGATGACTCAGCAGGTAGACCTGTAGGTTAGCCTCCCCAAACCCCCCATCCTTAGCTCTCAAGAATGGTGAGGTTACAGGGACCAAAGAAACTAACGAGCTTGAGCGGTACTCGAACCGCAGTCTGGCATTCAGCAGTCAGGGACGTTACCACATCGGCCATCACAACCCTTTCTCGGAACTAAGGACTTGAATTCTGAAAACTTCTGAATCTTATTCCAACATCTGTCAAATGTTTTCAGAAACTGTACAAGTTTCTCAACTTCCAATCTGAAATTATGAAATACGGACTATCACATAAACCATTCTATGCACTATAGGTTCGCTTGCGGTGAGCGATCAGATGAAAATCTCCCACCATCACCAATCTGTAGATTAATATACACTTTAGACTCATTTTATGTATGAAGTTCTACAAAAATTATAATTGAATATTTTAAAAATATATTCTATATAAAACTAAAAATTGGAAATTTAAACTATTACAAATTTAAAAAATCCCTGATTAAGAAGAGGATAAATGTTGATTATTTACTATACACACTTACACATGTGCTTACACACTTAGACACATAAGCAGGCACATACACCACCACAGAGGTTATCCATATTGCTTTCATCTTGAAGGGAGTGTATGACTAGAATCCCATTGAATGTTAAGTGTTGGCCTTTAAATGGGGATGCTTACAGCTTGAGCTATCATGAGCTGGCCTTCGTTCCTCTCCTTCTGAACAATGTGTGTTCCATCAAATCATTCTGTATGAGAGGGTTTCTCGTCGTGGATATCAATATAATGTTCGTTCATTGACCCCCGATTTCTGCTGGCTTGCGTACATCTTCAGGGTGTCGTGATTCACATATTTCCTCTGGGTAAACCAACATTATATTGATGTCCACGACCAGCAACCCTCTCATACGGAATGATTTGATGGAACACACATTGTTCAGAAGGAGAGGAGCTACGGCCATCTCATAATAGATGGAGCTGTAAGCATCGCCATTTGAAGGCCAACACTTAACCATCAATGGGATTCTAATTATACACTCCCTTCTACCAGAAAGCCATGTGTGTGAATATGTCATACATACATACATATATATATATATATATATATATATATATATATATATATATATATATATATATATATATATATATATATATATATATATATATATATATATAAATAAATATATAAAAACTAATCAATTCATACATACCACTACCAAAGTGACATACATAAGGGTTTCGCTCTTACCAAAGAGCTCATCAGGTGGGTTTTGCCCACATCCATTATGGCAGGCTTGGTTCCCACGACCCTTTCTTCCTTCCCTTTTTTATTTCCTTTTCATCTCAATTCATAATTCATCAGTACTTCATAAATGTATTATAATAATTCATGACTTATATTTGAGTCGGAAGAATAAGGGAAGAAATTTGAAACCTACTTCAGTTTTCTGGGCATTGAACTTACGGGTTTTTCCGCCGCGCCAGAGGTTGCCCTTCGAACTGAAATAGCTTTCGGCCTACTTCCCTCACTACAGCTAGCCTTTTAAGATCAGTCATGACTTGTATTTAAGTTGGATTACTTAGAGAAGCAATTTGAAACCTACTTCAGTTTTCTGGGCATTGAACTTACGGGTTTTTCCGCCGCGCCAGAGGTTGCCCTTCCTACTGAAATAGCTTTCGACCAACTTCCCTCACTACAGCTAGCCTATTAAGATCAGTCATGACTTGTATTTGAGTTGGATTACTTAGAGAAGCAATTTGAAACCTACTTCAGTTTTCTGGGCATTGAACTTACGGGTTTTTCCGCCGCGCCAGAGGTTGCCCTTCCTACTGAAATAGCTTTCGGCCAACTTCCCTCACTACAGCTAGCCTATTAAGATCAGTCATGACTTGTATTTGAGTTGGATTACTTAGAGAAGCAATTTGAAACCTACTTCAGTTTTCTGGGCATTGAACTTACGGGTTTTTCCGCCGCGCCAGAGGTTGCCCTTCCTACTGAAATAGCTTTCGGCCAACTTCCCTCACTACAGCTAGCCTATTAAGATCAGTCATGACTTGTATTTGAGTTGGATTACTTAGAGAAGCAATTTGAAACCTACTTCAGTTTTCTGGGCATTGAACTTACGGGTTTTTCCGCCGCGCCAGAGGTTGCCCTTCTTACTAAAATAGCTTTCGGCCAACTTCCCTCACTACAGCTAGCCTATTAAGATCAGTCATGACTTGTATTTGAGTTGGATTACTTAGAGAAGCAATTTGAAACCTACTTCAGTTTTCTGGGCATTGAACTTACGGGTTTTTCCGCCGCGCCAGAGGTTGCCCTTCTTACTAAAATAGCTTTCGGTCAACTTCCCTCACTACAGCTAGCCTATTAAGATCAGTCATGACTTGTATTTGAGTTGGATTACTTAGAGAAGCAATTTGAAACCTACTTCAGTTTTCTGGGCATTGAACTTACGGGTTTTTCCGCCGCGCCAGAGGTTGCCCTTCTTACTAAAATAGCTTTCGGCCAACTTCCCTCACTACAGCTAGCCTATTAAGATCAGTCATGACTTGTATTTGAGTTGGATTACCTAGAGAAGCAATTTGAAACCTACTTCAGTTTTCTGGGCATTGAACTTACGGGTTTTTCCGCCGCGCCAGAGGTTGCCCTTCGTACTGAAATAGCTTTCGGCCAACTCCCCTCACTACAGCTAGCCTATTAAGATCAGTCATGACTTGTATTTGAGTTGGATTACCTAGAGAAGCAATTTGAAACCTACTTCAGTTTTCTGGGCATTGAACTTACGGGTTTTTCCGCCGCGCCAGAGGTTGCCCTTCGTACTGAAATAGCTTTCGGCCAACTCCCCTCACTACAGCTAGCCTATTAAGATCAGTCATGACTTGTATTTGAGTTGGCTTACTTAGAGAAGCAATTTGAAACCTACTTCAGTTTTCTGGGCATTGAACTTACGGGTTTTTCCGCCGCGCCAGAGGTTGCCCTTCGTACTGAAATAGCTTTCGGCCAACTTCCCTCACTACAGCTAGCCTATTACTAGTCAGTCGTGACTGATGATATTTGAAATTCAGAGGTGAAGCCAAGGGTCATTGTTTTGCCAGGCGGTGAAGCCAAGCATCAAATTTAGGCCTGGCGGTGAAGCCAAGCGTCATTATTGTGCCGGACGGTAAAGCCAAGCGGGCCAGGCGGTGAAGCCAAGCGCCATTGTAATCCGGGCAGTGAAGCCAAGCGGGCCAGGCAGTGAAGCCAAGCGCCATTGTAAGCCGGGCGGTGAAGCCAAGCTGGCCTGGCAGTGAAGCCAAGCGCCATTGTAAGCCGGGCGGTGAAGCCTAGCGCCATTATTGTGCCGGGCGGTAAAGCCAAGCGGGCCAGGCGGTGAAGCCAAGTGCCATTATTGTGCCTGGCGGTAAAGCCAATTGGTCCCGGGGGTGAAGCCAAGCGCCATTGTAGGCCGGGCAGTGAAGCCAAACGGGCCAGGCGGTGAAGCCAAGCGCCATTGTAAGCCGGGCGGTGAAGCCAAGCGCCATTGTTGAACGGTGCGATGAAGCCAAGCGCCATTGTAAGCCGGGCGGTGAAGCCAAGCGCCCTTGTAAGCCGGGCGGTGAAGCCAAGCGCCATTGTAAGCCGGGCGGTGAAGCCAAGCACCATTGTAAGCCGGGCGGTGAAGCCAAGCAGGCCAGGCGGTGAAGCCAAGCGCCATTGTAAGCCAGGCGGTGGAGCCAAGCGCCATTGTAAGCCAGGCGGTTAAGCCAAGCGCCATTGTTGGGCCGGGCGATGAAGCCAAGCGCCATTGTAAGCCGGGCGATGAAGCCAAGCGCCATTGTAAGCCGGGCGGTGAAGCCAAGCAACATTGTTGGGCCGGGCGATGAAGCCAAGCGCCATTGTTGGGCCGGGAGGTGAAGCCAAGCGCCATTGTAAGCCGGGCGGTGAAGCCAAGCGCCATTGTAAGCCGGGCGGTGAAGCTAAGCAGTCCAGGCGGTGAAGCCAAGTGCCATTATAAGCCAGGCGGTGAAGCCAAGCACCATTGTTGGTCCGGGCGATGAAGCCAAGCACCATTGTAAGCCGGGCGGTGAAGCCAAGCGCCATTGTAAGCCGGGCGGTGAAGCCAAGCGCCATTGTAAGCCGGGCGGTGAAGCCAAGCGGGCCAGGCGGTGAAGCCAAGCGCCATTGTAAGCCGGGCGGTGAAGCCAAGCGAGCCAGGCGGTGAAGCTAAGCGGGCCAGGCGGTGAAGCCAAGCGGGCCAGGCGGTGAAGCCAAGCGGGCCAGGCGGTGAAGCCAAGCGGGCCAGGCGGTGAAGCCAAGCGCCATTGTAAGCCGGGCGGTGAAGCCAAGCGGGCCAGGCGGTGAAGCCAAGCGCCATTGTAAGCCGGGCGGTAAAGCCAAGCGGGCCAGGCGGTGAAGCCAAGCGCCATTGTAAGCCGGGCGGTGAAGCCAAGCGCCATTGTTGGGCCAGGCGATGAAGCCAAGCGCCATTGTAAGCCGGGCGGTGAAGCCAAGCGCCATTGTAAGCCGGGCGGTGAAGCCAAGCGCCATTGTAAGCCGGGCGGTGAAGCCAAGTGGGCCAGGCGGTGAAGCCAAGAGCCATTATAAGCCAGGCGGTAAAGCCAAGCGGGCCAGGCGGTGAAGCCAAGCGCCATTGTAAGCCAGGCGGTGAAGCCAAGCGCCGTTGTAAGCCAGGCGGTGAAGCCAAGCGGGCCAGGCGGTGAAGCCAAGCAGGCCAGGCGGTGAAGCCAAGCGGGCCAGGCGGTGAAACCAAGCGCCATTGTAAGCCGGGCAGTGAAGCCAAGCGCCATTGTAAGCCAGGCGTTGAAGCCAAGCACCATTGTTGGTCCGGGCGATGAAGCCAAGCGCCATTGTAAGCCGGGCGGTGAAGCCAAGCGCCATTGTAAGCCGGGCGGTGAAGCCAAGCGCCATTGTAAGCCGGGCGGTGAAGCCAAGCGGGCCAGGCGGTGAAGCCAAGCGCCATTGTAAGCCGGGCGGTGAAGCCAAGCGAGCCAGGCGGTGAAGCCAAGCGGGCCAGGCGGTGAAGCCAAGCGGGCCAGGCGGTGAAGCCAAGCGCCATTGTAAGCCGGGCGGTGAAGCCAAGCGGGCCAGGCGGTGAAGCCAAGCGCCATTGTAAGCCGGGCGGTAAAGCCAAGCGGGCCAGGCGGTGAAGCCAAGCGCCATTGTAAGCCGGGCGGTGAAGCGAAACGCCATTGTTGGGCCGGGCGATGAAGCCAAGCGCCATTGTAAGCCGGGCGGTGAAGCCAAGCGCCATTGTAAGCCGGGCGGTGAAGCCAAGTGGGCCAGGCGGTGAAGCCAAGAGCCATTGTAAGCCGGGCGGTAAAGCCAAGCGGGCCAGGCGGTGAAGCCAAGCGCCATTGTAAGCCAGGCGGTGAAGCCAAGCGCCGTTGTAAGCCAGGCGGTGAAGCCAAGCGGGCCAGGCGGTGAAGCCAAGCAGGCCAGGCGATGAAGCCAAGCGGGCCAGGCGGTGAAGCCAAGCGCCATTGTAAGCCGGGCGGTGAAGCCAAGCGGGCCAGGCGGTGAAGCCAAGCGGGCCAGGCGGTGAAGCCAAGCGGGCCAGGCGGTGAAGCCAAGCGGGCCAGGCGGTGAAGCCAAGCGGGCCAGGCGGTGAAGCCAAGCGGGCCAGGCGGTGAAGCCAAGCGCCATTGTAAGCCGGGCGGTGAAGCCAAGCGGGCCAGGCGGTGAAGCCAAGCCCCATTGTAAGCCGGGCGGTGAAGCCAAGCGCCATTGTAAGCCGGGCGGTGAAGCCAAGCGCCATTGTTGGGCCGGGCGATGAAGCCAAGCGCCATTATAAGCCGGGCAGCCGGGCGGTGAAGCCGGGCGGTGAAGCCAAGCGGGCCAGGCGGTGAAGCCAAGCACCATTGTAAGCCGGGCGGTGAAGCCAAGCGCCATTGTAAGCCGGGCGGTGAAGCCAAGCGCCATTGTTTGCCGGCGGTGAAGCCAAGCGCCATTGTAAGCCGGGCGATGAAGCCAAGCAGGCCAGGCGGTGAAGCCAAGCGCCATTGTTGTGCCGGGCGATGAAGCCAAGCGGGCCAGGCGGTGAAGCCAAGCGCTATTGTTGGGCCGGGCAGTGAAGCCAAGTGGGCCAGGTGGTGAAGCCAAGTGCCATTTTAGCCCAGGCGGTGAAGCCAAGCGTCATTGTGTGGGCCGGTCGGCGAAGCCTAGTGGGCAGTACGGTGAAGCCAAGCATCAATTTTTGGCCGGTTGGTGAAGCCAATCGTCATTTTACCCACTTAAACAAGACATGCTCATTCATCATTCAGAGTTTCTTCACCTGCATAGCCAGTCCTTAAGCCTAAAAAAAAAAGACCTTAAACCTAAAAAAAAAACCTTAAACCTAAACCTAAAAAAAAAAACCTTAAACCTAAAAAAAAAAACCTTAAACCTAAAAAAAAAAGAAGAAAAAGAAGATACTATTCCTTTCATAAAATTGTGAGGGCATCAACTCGCCTATTGTAAGGACCAAAACTTCACTCTGTTCATCCCAGTTCTTCAACCTTCATCAGCAGCCATTTGATATCAGAACACCTTTCCAGACTGACCTGCTCCGAAGAGGCGCAGCTTCCTTCACTAGCTGATTATCTTGGTCCAACCTTTAAGTACAAGACTGCCTACTAGAAGAAGCCTAGCTCGTTCCCTCTGCCGAGCCGGTCTTCTAGATCATTCCCCCAGAACCACCCGAAGGTTGATATCCGAAAGAATAGATCTAGATATCCGACCATTTGTACACTTGACAAACGGCTTGTACTCGTCCATCAAGGTGCAAAGCATACTAGTCTCAGCGGGGTTTCTTCCCTCAGTAGGCCATTGTCCTCCAGGTTATTCCAAGAATTGTAATTCAAGCTGGATAGTAAGCCTTGTATCCTCCAAGCTGGCCAGTCCTTCCAAGTATCCTCCCTGTAGCTGTCTGTCAGTCAGTCAGTTTAAAGATCCCGGGGGGGGGGGGATCTCCTTCCTGTGGATGTGATTGGATTTAGCACAATTATTTGAAGATTTGGTCCTGGCAAAACTCGGCTGAATCTCCTTACCCTCACAAAATAAACTGAAATTAAACTAATATGGCAAAAATATTCTCATGTTTAAAATTTTTTTTGGTGTTTTCATTTTTTCTTCTTTTTTTGGGATTTTTTATTTTTTTATTTTTTTTTGGGATTTTTTATTTTTTTATTTTTTTTTGTGTTTTTCATTTTTATCCATTTGCTGATCGAAATATTTAAGTGCCGGTGAGACTCTTCAGAAGCCATTCGATATGATCAGCTGCTAACTGAACCTGCTTAATAGTACCACTGATGGTGATTGAATGACTATATTCGTGCCTTTGTGGCATATCTATTAAGCTGACTCCACTGTGGCGGGTGATTTCCATCAGCGTCCTTCCTTCCACTCCATATATGGCTCTGTGGAACCTCCTGGGCACATGCAAGTCGACAGTCACGTACCTGTTGAGGCCAGAGTCCCTTGTGGTGGTCACTCTAACCTTTTCACCTTGGAAGGTGATGTGACTACTGTCGGATGAGGAGATGGCCCTTTTGGGCTTCTCGGGTTCCAGGTCAAACACGATGAGTTTTCGTGTAGTTTTTTTAATCTTTTCTTCCTTTTTCTTCTCCTCCTCCTCCTTCTCCTCCTTCTCCTTCTCCTCCTTCTCCTTCTCCTCCTCCTTCTTCTCCTCCTCCTCCTTCTCCTCCTCCTCCTTCTCCTTCTCCTCCTTCTCCTCCTCCTCCTTCTCCTCCTTCTCCTTGTCCTCCTCCTCCTTCTCCTCCTTCTCTTCGTCCGTGGAAATTTCCTTTTTGAGCTGCTCTTCCTGGGTGTTGCTGGTGCCATGGAGAGCGCCTTTTGAGGCTAGTAGCCAGCCAAGCACCTGACCCACACCAGATGCGCCTCCAACTTCCTCCTTCTCAGCCTTACGTCCGTTGGTATCCTGATCCTGTGCCTCGACTACTTTCTCCTCACTTTTATTGTCTCTGTCATCCTTTTGGACATCCTTCTGAACATCCTTAATATCCATTTTTAAACTTGTCTTGTTAAGTCTCAGTTTCGTCATTTGAGGTTTGTTTTCTTCTTTCGTCTTATCTCCCTCTTCAAGTTCCTCCTTGAATGAAGGGATGATCTCATTTGCCGCAAGCAGCTCGTCCTTGAGACCAACATTTTTTTCAGATTTGAATGTTTCCAGTTCTTGACTCAATAGGATGTTTTTTTGCTCCAAGTCATTCAATTTCAAATTTTCTTTTTTGTAATTTTCTAACTCTTGTAAAATTCCTTTGTAGCGCTCATTCCTGAGGAGATCATTT
>NC_090761.1:37155873-37163373 GCF_036898095.1 Palaemon carinicauda
ATGTTAAATATTTCATTCATTGGCAATTAAGTACACAATTTTTGCTTGGCAAATTGAATAATTGATAATCAGCACAAATGAAGTTCAATGTTAATAAGTAATAGTAATATCTTCCTGGTACATAATAAGGCTAATGTGATTATAGGGGTTTAGGTAATTAACAATATCAAACCATATCTGGAGTAGCCTTTATCTAAAGGGGAAATGTTGTGGCCTATTGGTAACAGCTCTGCCTGGTGTTTCCTAGACTGGGGTTCGAGTCCTGCTTAAACTTGTTAGTTCCTTTAGTGTCTGCATTCTCACCATCCTTGTGAGCTAAGGATGGGGAAAGGGGTTTGGTGGAGCCTATAGGTCTACCTGCTTAGTCATCAGCAGCCATTGCGTGACCCTCCCTGGTCTTAGTTTGGGTGAAGAGGGGTCTTTGGTCCTGAACATACACACGTGTATATATATATATATATATATATATATATATATATATATATATATATATATAGTATATATATAATATATATATGTGTGTATATATATAATATATATATATATATATATATATATATATATATATATATATATATATATATATATATATACTGTATGTATATATACATATATATATATATATATATATATATATATATATATATATATATACATACAGTATATATATATATATATATATATATATATATATACATACATATATATATATATACAGTATATATATATATATATATATATACTGTATATATATATATATATATATATATATATATATATACTGTATATATATATATATATATATATATATATATACTGTATATATATATATATATATATATATATATATATATATATATATATGTATACCGAATGGGTTAGTCACTGTCTATATAAGCTTGCCGACCAGGGTTCGATTCCCGGCCGGAGCCAAGCTCTTGTCTTTGTGAGATTTCGCCTGGGGCTCTGATCCCGAGGTCGTTAAGAGAATCCAGACATTAATATATCAAAATATATATGGCTTATTTGAATATGAAAAACACGTAAAAATGTGCAAAATTTATCATTTATATATATATATATGTTTATATATATATATATATATATATATATATATATATATATATAAAGGCCAGTCTCTAGGGCATTGTCCTGCTTGCAAGGGCAATGTCACTGTCTCTTGTCTTTGTCATTCATGAGCGGCCCTAAACCTTTAAATGTAGGACTTTTGAAGGACATCAGTGTGGAATAATGGTGACTTGTTATTTGATTAATGGTCGTAAAGAAGGATCCTGTTGTAATCCGTAATACCCATATATCATCATCATCAACCATTGCTAGTTCACTGCAGGACAAAGGCCTCAGACCATATGCCCTTCCACTACTGTCTGTTTATGGTCTCTATGCCAGCCTATACCAGCAATTTTTTTCATTTTGTCAATTCATATTTTTGATTTTAAATTGAATACTTTTTTTTTTCTTTACAACAAAAAAATATCGGCGTCATTGACCTTCGATGTTAGGATGCCATAACATTTTGAATCACTTAATTTATACCCGCTAATTTTCTCAGATCGTCAATCCATCGTCTTTTCTTCATTCCCCTGGTATTCGTTTTGTCCATATATTATCTGTCGTTCTCATTAGGCCTACATGTTCTGCCTATATATACATATATATATATATATATATATATATATATATATATATATATATATATATATATATAGTTAGTTAGTTAGTGTGTGTGTGTGAGATAGGGATAACCATGATAAGGTCCACGAAAAAAATGTTTTGTTCTTCTGTATCCCTTTGGCATTTATATAGATTTCTGTGTTCCCCTGAAATTGAGGATGAAAAAAAAACAGAAACAATGAAATTGATATTGTGATATAATTTTACAATTCGATCTCATTGTAGTTCGCCCCATATATTGCACAGTTAGGCCATGGGGCATAAGCTGTAGGGGGCTTAGTTTTTGAGTTCGTGGCCACTTTCTTGGGGCAAGTTGATTCCACTTGATTTTGAACCATGGGGGTCAGGACAATCAGAATATGCAAAGTTCCCGCAAAAATAGTTGCTCCTTAATTAGTTATAGGCCATTATGTAACCAATTAGTCATCAGAAGTGAAAATGACCAAAAACACAAAGATGATTTATATTCAGTAGAAAACATTTTATTTTCAGTTTTTAGGAATGAGTACAGTGTTGTATATATGTATCATAACATGTGATTAACATTATGCAATAGAAATGTAAACAACAGCACCCTGGTGGTGGTATTATGAACTACACTGTTAACTTGACTTCCAGGTTATCATAAATGTCCATTATCTTTTGCTTTAAGTGTGCAACCAAAATCAAATTCAACTTTTACAGACTTTAAGAGATCACAACTATAAAATGACACCAAAATAGAACCAACAACAATAAAAGGAAACCGAAAATAGAACCTGAGTCAAATTTACCCTCATAAACCTAGCAAAATTGACAAGAATCCTTCGGAGATAAAGTAGTGTTTTTCCCACCATAGCAAATAATCATGAATTAGAAATTAAGTAGGGCCTATTGCTGCAAATTTTTCTCACGAGATGGAACTGTACTGCAAAGCAGCGCTCCACCATTCACTAGTATTCATCATCAGACACACCAGAGTCAGAGAAGTCAGTCAGAGACGTCAGGGTCAGATACACTTTCTGTCTCAGGGATCCTATTAGTGCAGTTCTCAACCTGACAACTGCATAAGTCAGTACAAGGAAGATTCATTTTGCTGCATGAGCAAGCACCCTTACATCCACCTTTCTGGCACTTGCAGTTCACAGTTTTTAGTACACTAGGGGGAGCCGGGTCATCAGCCATCCATTCAAAGACAAGGGTGTCACCAGTAATTTTCCAGCCATGACCATTGGAAGATGGAGCATGCATGATTGGCTGAAGGGACCTACGGTGAATTGCTGCCTGATAGTTTGCCCTTTTTACATGATGCAGCAGACAATCTTGGTTTGGAGGCAGCATCCGAGTCTGATTTGCATGTCAGCCGGAACATGTTGTATCTTGCAACATTTACTTCTGACCATTCTTTCTGACCATACAGTGTGCAGACAAATTTCTCAAACATGGGCAAGATGGAAGCTGATGCTTCCCATTCTGTTCCCAACTCTGCAAACATATTGACATATTCAACAGTTTTGTTAAATATGTCAAGGGGTTTCACCTTTCCCTTCCCTTTGAATGCACTAACCAAGTCGCACCCAGTAAAAACATGCATACCAAGAAGAGCTCGACATTTTTCTGCCCCAAGTTTCTCAGCCAGTTTGGAAATGCAGATAATTCATCGCTTGTCCCCAGCACCAGTTTGAAATAGCAAATCAGCAGGGATTTCCTGAGCTAGTGCTAGGGATATCATAAAAACATCGGTATCTGGACTACTTATTATAACTGTTGAGATGTTTCTAGCAGCATGATTTGCATGCAACAGTAATCTCGTGTCAGCCTCTTCATGGTCACAGAAGAGGTCAGACACTTCAATGATCATAATTTTACCATCAACTGCAGCTATAGAGTGGCACTTTTCTCCATGTGAGACAACCAATGCAAT
The DNA here is from genome assembly GCF_036898095.1 of Palaemon carinicauda. Taxonomy (NCBI): domain Eukaryota; kingdom Metazoa; phylum Arthropoda; class Malacostraca; order Decapoda; family Palaemonidae; genus Palaemon; species Palaemon carinicauda. The sequence goes on from NC_090761.1 coordinate 37,159,472, forward strand.
AGGTCCAAAAACCTGGGGCTTACATTTCACCCATGTTTCATAAAGAAACTCCATGAGGTTTTCTTTATTTGACCCCTCAGCCAAGAACTTCTTAAACGGTTTAGGGGTCTTTTGGTCAGGCCTAGTGATTTTCACCAATTGAGCCCCACTGGCTACTCTGCGACCTCGCTCACAGTTTTTTATACTGTGTGTTGGATAGCGATCATACACAAAGTCGACCCTTTGGCAGCCATACTGGTTACCTAACCTGATAAGGTCAACCAAAAGCTTGTCTGCAAACATCCCAAATTTAGCTGGAATGTTTTGTGCCTCCTGAATAAATGCCATTCCATCAATCACCAAAGCAGACCCTGGAGGTATGTCCTCTATATTCACACACTCAGCCAGACCCTCCAATTTCTTCATCAACTTTGCTTTATCTGTTTTAGTAATGGTACCATTGCCAGTTGCCAAAGCCAAAGGTACAGGTGTCAATGAGTAAGCCAAGAGTTTCTTTAAATCTACTTCCCTACTCCTGCCAATAATCAGGAGGCGATTAAACATGTCATTAGTGGCTTTGAGTAGCACTGTTTCAGACTCGAATTTAACCTTTGATGTTTTTGCAACTGTGGCAAAGGTCTTCAATTTCTTTGATTTGATTGGCTCAAATAGATTCTCAGGCTCTGATTTCAATCTGGACTCTTCAAATTCTTTGATAGCATCAGCCCCTTTCCCATAAGCGGTTTCAAGGTCGGACCTCACATTAGATGGAGCTACAGTGCCGGAGCAAATGTTAATTAGGTCCTCCCCTGAATACTCAAATGGATTAACCATTGAGTTTATGGTTGACATTATACTCCTAACTGCTGTCTCATCATGTTTTATTCGAGTTTCATCCAGGTCTTTCCGTCCCCTTTCTGTTTCTCCCTTCCCAGCCATATTTTCACATTCCTTAGCAATTGCTGCCCGCTGATGGGGTTTCTTCGACTAGCTTGACTAGTGGATGGCAGAGTTAGCTGCTGATGATCTGCAGAGCATGTTTGCGATGATGACCCACTAATTAGGCTTAGCCGGGCACTTTTTCGAGGTGGTGTTCCAAGAAGATCACCTGGATTAATGCCTTTACGTTTAGAACAGCGGACAATGGCCCTTTCGATCCTTTGTTTGTCTGTAAACCTTCGGTAACATTCTGCATGGTACCCAAGGTGGTCTAAATCTAAAGTTTTTCAAAAGTTTCAGACAGTTTCTCTGCTACCTCACGTTGAATACCATCTAAATGTTTCCACTTTCTATTAACCTCCTTGACTTTTGACATACATTGATCAGATATGGGTAAAACATCACTTTCTTCCTCCAACACACAATGAATACAGCAAGTCCTGGGGGCTGCCATGCTGGAAATCTAAGCGATTTGATTGGTTAATTTGCTGTTAGCCATCTACTGTTAAAAATAGGAACTAGAGAACTATAGTATGGCCACCTATTAGCCACCAACTTAACTACAAATAATTTGTATGATTAAAATGGCTAATTAAAATTTTAGGAGCAACTATATTTGTGGGAACTTGTTGCATAATGCATGAGAATGACTTTCTCTATGATAAAAAAATGTAATGAAGTTGCCCCATGAAAGTGGCCACGAAGTGACAAGATACAGCCTATGCCCCATGGCCTATTAATCCCACAGGACTCCTATAGTGGGATAAACTGCGTTTAGAATCATTCTCAGAGAGGAATGATACGAGCATGTATTCTATAGACCTTGGCTACGGGTGTGGGCCAGCGAATGTAAGTTTTCGAATCTCCTTATTCTATACAAAGACAAGAAAGAAGATTGCGTATATAAAACTTAACGTATCTCTTGCAAATTGGTATAAATAAGAACAATATTATTAAGGCGTTGCATATGTTAGCGTTGTGTCGTCAGAATTGGCATCAAGCGACTAATTTTACTGGTAAAATCTAATTCATTTTTTTTTTTGCTCGGGTGACACTGTCTTAATCACATACGAAGCTTTTCACTAATATTGATAAAAGAAAAATTATTCGTGTAATATTTGCGTGACAAGACGTTTAAAAATCCCTGAAAGATTTTGGCTTGATTACATCATCTAGTTTATATGAGATGTCATTCCACTTCTGATTACACATTGACACCACACTAATTACAGTGGGTTATGGATGTGAATAGAATTGGCTATTAGATTGTCTCAGTTTTCAAAATTAGTTTCTGTGCTTCTGTTAAATTACTGGTTTGAGAACAGCCAACATATTATATAGTGGACTGTAGTTATATTCATACTGAGTCTACAAATATTCTTATCTCTCTCTCTCTCTCTCTCTCTCTCTCTCTCTCTCTCTCTCTCTCTCTCTCTCTCTCTCTCTCGTCAGTTTTACGATGATTGCAAAAAGAGAATTGAATCAATGCAAAAACTTGGTGATGTAAAAACGATTGACATCAGACAGTGTTTCGTTAAGATATTTTGATAATAGATATAGTTTAAAAGACTATATCATTTACAGTAAATACATTATCCTTTTCTAAATTTCGTCCTCTTCCTGGAGATAATTGTACATAGAAAAATTCTTTGATATAAAAAAAAAGGATACATGCTAATGAATGAGCGTAGATCTTCTTTTTCAGCTTCCGAATCTTTATAGTGATACAGACGCCCAAAATACCCTCACTCTATATAGATTGATGTGCCCTTTTTATAAACATATGACCGACGCCCTAGGCTAATTCGAAAATCTTAGTAGCCGTCCAAGGATGTCACTGATGAAACGAACGCAAATATATCTTCATAGTCCTCATCTTGCACTTTCATGAACTTGTGCTTTACTTTGTGTGTGTGGTAATTTTCAAGGACAACATTGATTATGTAGCTTTAATTTATTCGTTATTCGAATCTCAGTATCCAAGCATTGTCTGTGTTCCAACGGTCAGGAAGTTAAGTAACATTAGGTACGGTCAGTACGTAAATGGGTGGCCATCAATTGAATATAGATACCGTTTATACATTCCCTAAGATGTCCATAGGGGCTAGTATACCGCCTGTAGGCATTACTTTTAAGGTTATTGCAGCGTTTTTTCGGCCTCTAGATCCTTCTTTCCCTTTATTCCCCTTCTTATTTAATCGTTTTCTTGTTTGTGTATCTGTTACTTTTCTTCTTCAAGTATTCATTACTAGGTCCATTTCTTCTATTCCATATGTGCGTAAAATTTTATTATTTATTACACTAGTGAATATTTTGTACCTTTTAATACAGGGAAGGAATACACACCACAGTTAGGTGAATTACCATATGCAACTGCTTATTCTCTGTATAGGTACTTTATTGAAGGTTTTCGTCCACCCTTCCTGCTGTTCTCCAAGTGGATCCCGTATTTCTAAAACTGCTCATTTCCGGTAGAAATGAAGATCGTATTCGTTCGAAGTCCACATCATTAAGGATGTAAACATTATCTTAAGTGTTTCGAATCCAGTCCTGTTCAAGACTGTAAAGTTACTCATTTCCATCCGATCGAAGTTTATAGGTTTTAGGTTACGCTCCCCCAAGGTAAGCCGCCATGGTTCGTACCCAAATTTGCAAAGTCAGTTAGGCTATGTTGCGAAACATTGCTGATAACCAAGACAAACAATAGTTATAGGCTATAGGATCTGGCTTGTCTGCTTTGTGGCTGGGAGAGGGGGAGTGTCTGCTTTGTTTACTAAATCAACCTAAATCTGGTGAGAAAGCAACAAGGGTCTTATTCCTCTCTAAGTTGTGCACAAGTGCCTTTATTATAACCAGATATTCAAATTAAAACCAATATTATTATGATTATTATTATTATTATTATTATTATTATTATTATTACTTGCTAAGCTACAACCCTAGTTGGTAAAAGCAAGATGCTATAAGGCCAGGGGCTCCAACAA
>NC_090761.1:37168373-37188373 GCF_036898095.1 Palaemon carinicauda
TTCACTATATCTGGTTTCTTTGTCGGATTGTTGAATTTTAACCCTAGAGCTAACACGTTCTTTTCATTGTCATTTAAAGACTTTGATGACATATTCACATAATTAGAATCTTTACCATAAGTTTTCCAATCTGATTTAGATATGAGAGACTTTAATTTATTATCAAGTCTCCTCCTATTCACTGCAATATCACGACGAAGATGATTATATACATAGTCAAATAACTTTATTTGCCATTCAATGGGAATGTCTCTTCGGAATATTCTTCGTAGTTTTTCTGACACTTCGAAACATTTACACTTCAATATGGGCATTCAAAATCACGTTTTGTAGTTTACTGAATGAACCTCTGTAACTCTGCATTGAAGTGGAAATCAAAGAACGGGGCATTACACATTCGGCTTTACACTCCCTCAGAAACATCCACTGCATTTTCACTTTATGTGCCTTGATGAGCGCCTTCCTGAAGTCAAACACTAGTTGACGGTGTTGTTGATAATGATTAAGAAAAGCTTGTAGAGTTCTCGTATATAGATATATATGTTATATATACATACATATATATATAGGCCTATATACATACATACATATATATATATATATATATATATATATATATATATATATATATATATATATATGTTTGTATATATATGTATAAAATGATTAAATGCATATACACAAGTGTCATTGTGTGTATAAGAGTTTTGCTACTAAACTACGCAGCTTTCATGATACCAGATATTTTACCTTAATAAAAAATCTAGGGAATAAACTCATAAAGAAGAATTTATTTATGGTAAGGATTCAAAGCCATGTCTCTGAATTAAAACCTCTATACAATAATTCTTACTAAACATGATACCATGAAAATAGATAGCTTATATAAAGTTGATCTTGACTCTGCAACACATGCCAAATTTGGAAAATTTTATTCGGAATGTAAAACAACCCATTTCCGCCATGATATCTGGTAGCTAAGTTTATTGGATGGCTTTTAATGATGGCTATCTCCTTAACACCTTTAAATTTGATGCTCTCAATTGTTAAGCTAAAAATAGTTTTCAATAATGAAATTTGATGCTCAATTGTTAAGCTAAAGATAGTTTTCAATAATGAAATTTGATGCTCTCAATTATCAAGCTAAAAATAGTTTTCAATAATGAAATTTGATGCTCTCAATTGTTAGGCAAAAAATAGTTTTCAATAATGAAATTTGATGCTCTTAATTGTTAAGCTAAAAATAGTTTTCAATAATGAAATTTGATGCTCTCAATTGTTAAGCAAAAAATAGTTTTCAATAATGAAATTTGATGCTCTCAATTGTTAAGCTAAAAATAGTTTTCAATAATGAAATTTGATGCTCTCAATTGTTAAGCTGAATATAGTTTTCAATAGTGAATTCACTCTACCAAGGCAATGAATATCCAATAGGAACCTAGACCTCTAAACCAATATAGAGCTAGACGGTATAGTCTTTACCATCCAGTCTACCAAAGAAAAAAATATGTTTATTTAAAATCTGCTGTAAATAATACTATAAAATTCATATGTTTGTATTTAGAACCAAAAGCAATCCTTCTCCACAATTATAGTCAATTGCTAATTTTGTAATACGTAGCTATTTACGATGGTTTTGTCAATACACACCTGATTTACATACTTTCAATTTTTGAGCTCAGTATTTAAAATTATGAAAGTAATGTGTGTTAAACACAAAACTATAATTAATATCCGTTTGGTTATTCGTTCAGTAAGTAGAGTGAATTCGATATTAAAAGCTCTTTATGGCTCGATATTTGTAAAGTCTAACATGTTCGAGTACTTTGGTGCTAATCCTGGTCCAATGAATCTCCATTTGAGTACTGTATTTATTCCGGAAGTGGAGGGAATTAAAAGTTAAAGACTATTTGTTGGTCTCTCTCTCTCTCTCTCTCTCTCTCTCTCTCTCTCTCTCTCTCTCTCTCTCTCTCTCTCTCTCTCTCTCTCTATATATATATATATATATATATATATATACAGTATATATATATATATATATATATATATATATATATATATATATATACATATACATACATACATATACCAAAGGCACTTCCCCCATTTTGGGGGGTAGCCGACATCAACAATGAAACAAAACAAAAAAGGGGACCTCTACTCTCTACGTTCCTCCAGCCTAACCAGGGACTCAGCCGAGTTCAGCAGGTACTGCTAGGGTGCCACAGCCCAACCTCCCACATTATCCACCACAGATGAAGCTTCATAATGCTGAATCCTCTACTGCTGCTACCTCCGCGGTCATCTAAGGCACCGGAGGAAGCAGCAGGGGCTACCGGAACTGCGTCACAATCGCTCGCCATTCATTCCTATTTCTAGCATGCTCTCTTGCCTCTCTCACATCTATCCTCCTATCACCCAGAGCTTTCTTCACATCATCCATCCAACCAAACCTTGGCCTTTCTCTTGTACTTCTCCCATCAACTCTTGCATTCATCACCTTCTTTAGCAGACAGCCATTTTCCATTCTCTCAACATGGCCAAACCACCTCAACACATTCATATCCACTCTAGCTGCTAACTCATTTCTTACACCCGTTTTCACCCTCACCACTTCGTTCCTAACCCTATCTACTCGAGATACACCAGCCATACTCCTTAGACACTTCATCTCAAACACATTCAATTTCTGTCTCTCCATCACTTTCATTCCCCACAACTCCGATCCATACATCACAGTTGGTACAATCACTTTCTCATACAGAACTCTCTTTACATTCATGCCCAACCCTCTATTTTTTACTACTCCCTTAACTGCCCCCAACACTTTGCAACCTTCATTCACTCTCTGACGTACATCTGCTTCCACTCCACCATTTGCTGTAACAACAGACCCCAAGTACTTAAACTGATCCACCTCCTCAAGTAACTCTCCATTCAACATGACATTCAACCTTGCACCACCTTCCCTTCTCGTACATTTCATAACCTTACTCTTACCCACATTAACTCTCAACTTCCTTCTCTCACACACCCTTCCAAATTCTGTCACTAGTCGGTCAAGCTTCTCTTCTGTGTCTGCTACCAGTACAGTATCATCCGCAAACAACAACTGATTTACCTCCCATTCATGATCATTCTCGCCTACCAGTTTTAATCCTCGTCCAAGCACTCGAGCATTCACCTCTCTCACCAGTCCATCAACATAAAAGTTAAACAACCACGGCGACATCACACATCACTGTCTCAGCCCCACTCTCACCGGAAACCAATCTCTCACTTCATTTCCTATTCTAACACATGCTTTACTACCTTTGTAGAAACTTTTCACTGCTTGCAACAACCTTCCACCAACTCCATATAACCTCATCACATTCCACATTGCTTCCCTATCAACTCTATCATATGCTTTCTCCAGATCCATTAACGCAACATACACCTCCTTACCTTTTGCTAAATATTTCTCGCATATCTGCCTAACTGTAAAAATCTGATTCATACAACCCCTACCTCTTCTAAAACCACCCTGTACTTCCAAGATTGCATTCTCTGTTTTATCCTTAATCCTATTAATCATTACTCTACCATACACTTTTCCAACTACACTCAACATACTAATACCTCTTGAATTACAACACTCATGCACATCTCCCTTACCCTTATATAGTGGTACAATACATGCACAAACCCAATCTACTGGTACCATTGACAACACAAAACACATATATATGTGTGTATATATACACTATATATATATATATATATATATATATATATATATATATACGTATATATGTAAATATATATATATATATATATATATATATATATATATGTATATATACATATATATGTGTAAATATATATATATATATATATATATATATATATATATATATATATACATATACATATACATATACACACACCTTATTCCACAAATCTTTGGCGATGGCCTGCCATTTCTTTCCCATTCGTTGGACTTAACAGACACTCTTGCCAATTTACATTATGATCTGGTTAGAGTGGTGCACAGTACACAATGAGCGATCCAGGGACCAAATACACGGGCCCCAAGAACTGCAACACATGAATATCCTCATAAAATGTAGGAGGCAACGTGAAAACTAATACAATGACCGTATGTATTCCAGTGCAATAAGAGTAATGAAAGAGTGCAATAAACTTGTCACTTAAAGAATAGAATATCTATATTTTAATAATAGAGAAAAGCTGAAATCGGGAGAGGAGGCCAAAATATTTGCAGCAACGAGAAAGGGAGAATGAAGAAGTCACCAAATAAAGAAAGTTAAGCTTAGTCACTGTTTGGATGGGTGACCATAGTTTATATTAATAAAAGGATTTCAACAGACCTTAGGAGGCTGATACCTGTGAAAATTAGTTATGTTAGGCAAGAGAAGTCAAATCTGCCATGGAATTGATGACATATATTATTGTAGCCTTTGCATGATGTTTGTTCATAAGCAATAAGTAGCTAGAAGTGGGATTTATATAATGCAAGATAAATGATTTTTCGTGAACTATTATTATTATTATTATTATTATTATTATTATTATTATTATTATTATTATTACTATTGTTATCATTATTACTATTATTATTATTATTATTAATATTTTCATTATTATTATAATTATTATTATTGTTATCATTTTAATTATTATTATCATCAATTATTATTATTATTATTATTATTATTATTATTATTATTATTATTATTATTATTATTATTACTATTATTATTATTATTATTATTATTATTATTATTATTATTATTATTATCATCCAAGCCACAACCCTAGTTGGAAGAGCAGGATGCTACAATCCCAAGGGATCCCACAATAAAATCAAAATTTACTCATATGTTACCATCTGTAGGAATTGTTCAAATGTTGCTATTTCTATGAATGTATCCTATGTTACCAACAGAAGGATTCTCCCGTTATTTTTCCATCTGTAGCTTACTGTAGAGATGTAAACCCGTGTACTCTCAGTACGTCTGTCCTTGTTTCTGGGTGAGTGATTATTTCAGTCGGCTGATAATCCTAACAGCGGTGCACTGTGGTGATGACTACTGAAGTATATTCACACGTATTCTATTTTCGTATATATATATCTCTCTCTCTCTCTCTCTCTCTCTCTCTCTCTCTCTCTCTCTCTCTCTCTCTCTCTCTCTCTCTCATCTACATATACAAGTATATATATATATATATATATATATATATATATATATATATATATATATATATATATATATATATATAGTATATATAATATATATATATATATATATATATATATATATATATATATATATATATATATATATGTGTGTGTGTGTGTGTGTGTGTGTGTGTTTATGTGTGTACATAAGTGTGCGTTTTCTATAGTCTATCTTCGTTCTCAAGTGCGAATCACTTCTTTTAATAATACCATTGCCTGCTTATATTTTTTAATTCCATTTGTAGACTACTTATAAAAGATTGCTGATGTTATTTTTTCTTTATATAAATTTGTTGTTCAGTTACCTTTTATTATTTTCATTTATCTCAATGGTGTTTTTTCATTTTTTATTTTTTATTACATTTACTTTTGAAATATATAACATGCATTGATTGTTTTCCCATATACGGCATAATTCCTGTTTACGAATTGCATGATATAAACACCCTAACGTAACAGTTGATTTTGTTGAAGTCCCAATCTGAAGTATTGGAAATTTGATATTTCTATCATTTTATCTCCTTTTCATCATGATCAAACTCACACGCACTCATATCTACCTATGTATGAACTGTATGTATGTAAAATACCGTCGACATAGCCGTTTCCAGTATTATCATATGAAAATGCTAAATAAAATTATAAAGGAACATGAAACAACATTAACATCTTGCTTCATGTCCGAAAGGAACACCACTTCACAGCCGTACAATGTTGCTTGTAACCAGACATGTAATTTTTTAAGATTCAAGGCCAAGTTCTGCCAGGCTATTCTGGATATTGCATAATTTTAAGGACCCTTTGTTTACTTCTGAATAGAATCGGCAGAGGGCTCGCATGAAGCGGACAATCTCAGTCGGGAATTAAAAAAAAAAAAAAAAAAAAAACATCTAGATGAATAGTAAAATGTGCAATTGTGAAATTTTGTTAATTACAAAATGCATTCATGTAAATGTATTATGATGTGTATACAATATTAAAAATTGTAAAAAAAAAAAAAAATCAAATTATACTTCTTTACAAAAGAAAACAATAAAAGCTCACTCGGGGAGACGGTTCGTTAACTCCTGCTTAACCGAATAATTTTTGGATAACTATTATACTTCTTTTGTTACGTAGCACTATTTTCTGCTTTGATTTTCTTGTGTCTCTCGGTTCTTGACACATTCATTGCAGACAGGCTTTCAGGGATACAGTTGTATCGGGTATTATCTGATTGTTACCGCTGATAAGCAGATTGTGATTGTCACAAATATTTTCCGAATCAGACGCTGTTCTCAGAACAATTATCCAAATACATTATTATTATCATTATTATTATTATTATTATTATTATTATTATTATTATTATTATTATTATTATTATTGTTCTTGCTGTTGTTATCATCATCATTATTATTATTATTATTATTATTATTATTATTATTATTATTATTATTGTTGTTGTTGTTATAAGCTAAGCTACAAGCCTAGTTGGAAAAGCAGGATGCTGTAAGGCCACGGGCTCCAACAGGAAAAACTAGCCCAGTTAGGAAAGGAAATGCTTAAACTACACGAGAAGTAATGAGTAATTAATAAGGAATAATTAAAGATCATTAACAACGTTAAAATAAATCTGTCATATAAACTATGAAGAGAGACTTATGTCAGCCTTTTTAACATAAAAACATTCGCTGCAAGTTTAAACTTCTGAAGTTCCACAGATTCAACTGCGATCTAATCAGGAATATGTCATCAAAAATACCCATAAATAATAATAATAATAATAATAATAATAATAATAATAATAATAATAACTAGAATTATCTTATTATAACGGGATGGTACTGTACAGTTGACTTCATTCATTCCTGTACACGTCACAGGGAGGTAAGGAGACGTCTGATAGTTGTGCATTATAGCAGGTAACGCTGTGTTTACCAATAAAGAAACTGTTGGCAACACTGCCTGTAAAACGAAGTCGCTGAGTTTATAAACAGTAATCAAAAGCATTTTATAAATTTTACAGACAGCGTTGTCAAGTTTCTCTTTTGCTGAGCACAGATTTGCCTGCTACACGGTACAGCTTTCAGAAATGTCCTTATCTTCCCGTGACGTGTACGTGATTTAAGTATGCCAACTGTATAGTATGGGAAGATGTTATGTGAAAACGATGGTCAAAATTATCAAAACGGCTTAATGGTGGGTAAAACCTAACTTTGTTTTAGTGAATATACAAGTATACAGAGTGAGAGGGGTATGTGAGTTTATAGATATATGTATAATTGTGTGTACATAAGGTATATATCTATAACTGTATATGTTTAAGATAATTTCATGATAGATTAATAAACATGGATTTGATGCATAAAAGAATACAACTCTTTATCACACGACTAAGAACTATCAACTGACAGTAGCACCTCGTATTTTATCTGGACATAGGTATATGTATAAATCTATGTATATTTAAAGTTCTTTCAAGATAGATTTATAAAAATGGCTTCAATTTAAACAACTGCATCCTCTTTATCTCGCGACGAGGAATTCAGCTGACAGTAGCATCTTATTTTTATCTGCCCACAGGGCTTCTACTGACAATAGAATCTTACTTTCATCTGTTTACAGGTCTTCAGCTGACAGTAGCATCTTATTTTCATCTGCCCGCAGGTCTTCAGCTGACAGTAGCATCTTATTTTCATCTGCCCACAGGTCTTCAGCTGACAAAAGAATCTTATTTTCATCTGCCCACATGTCTTCAGCTGACAGTAGCATTTTATTTTCATCTGCCTATAGGTCTTCAGCTGACAGTAGCATCTTATTTTCATCTGCCCACAGGTGTTCAGCTGACAATAGAATCTTATTTTCATCTGCCTACAGGTCTTCAGCTGACAGTAGCATCTTATTTTCATCTGCCCACAGGTCTTCAGCTGACAGTAACATCTTATTTTCATCTGCCCACATGTGTTCAGCTGACAATAGAATCTTATTTTCATCTGCCTACAGGTCTTCAGCTGACAGTAGCATCTTATTTTCATCTGCCCACAGGTCTTCAGCTGACAATAGCATCTTATTTTCATCTGCCCACAGGTCTTCAGCTGACAATAGCATCTTATTTTCATCTGCCCACAGGTCTTCAGCTGACAGTAGCATCTTATTTTCATCTGCCCACAGGTCTTCAGCTGACAATAGAATCTTATTTTCATCTGCCTACAGGTCTTCAGCTGACAGTAGCATCTTATTTTCATCTGTCCACAGGTCTTCAGCTGACAGTAGCATCTTATTTTCATCTGCCCACAGGTGTTCAGCTGACAATAGAATCTTATTTTCATCTGCCCACAGGTCTTCAGCTGACAGTAGCATCTTATTTTCATCTGCCCACAGGTGGTCAGCTGACAATAGCATCTTATTTTCATCTGCCCACAGGTCTTCAGCTGACAATAGCATCTTATTTTCATCTGCCCACAGGTGTCCAGCTGACAATAGCATCTTATTTTCATCTGCCTACAGGTCTTCAGCTGACAATAGCATCTTATTTTCATCTGCCCACAGGTCTTCAGCTGACAATAGAATCTTATTTTCATCTGCCTACAGGTCTTCAGCTGACAATAGCATCTTATTTTCATCTGCCCACAGGTCTTCAGCTGACAGTAGCATCTTATTTTCATCTGCCCACAGGTCTTCAGCTGACTATAGCATCTTATTTTCATCTGCCCACAGGTCTTCAGCTGACAATAGCATCTTATTTTCATCTGCCTACAGGTCTTCAGCTAACAATAGCATCTTATTTTCATCTGACCACAGGTCTTCAGCTGACAATAGAATCTTATTTTCATCTGCCTACAGGTCTTCAGCTGACAGTAGCATCTTATTTTCATCTGCCCACAGGTGTTCAGCTGACAATAGAATCTTATTTTCATCTGCCTACAGGTCTTCAGCTGACAGTAGCATCTTATTTTCATCTGCCCACAGGTCTTCAGCTGACAATAGCATCTTATTTTCATCTGCCCACAGGTCTTCAGCTGACAAAAGAATCTTATTTTCATCTGGCCACAGGTCTTCAGCTGACAGTAGCATCTTATTTTCATCTGCCTATAGGTCTTCAGCTGACAGTAGCATCTAGTTTTCATCTGCCCACAGGTCTTCAGCTGACAGTAGCATCTTATTTTCATCTGCCCACAGGTCTTCAGCTGACAATAGAATCTTATTTTCATCTGCCCACAGGTCTTCAGCTGACAGTAGCATCTTATTTTCATCTGCCCACAGGTCTTCAGCTGACAGTAGCATCTTATTTTCATCTGCCCACAGGTCTTCAGCTGACAAAAGAATCTTATTTTCATCTACTCACAGGTCTTCAGCTGACAGTAGCATCTTATTTTCATCTGTCCATAGGTCTTCAGCTAACAGTAGCATTTTCTTTCATCTGCCCACTGGTCTTCAGCTGACAGTAGCATCTTATTTTCATCTGCCCACAGGTCTTCAGCTGACATTAGCATCTTATATTTATCTGTCCACAGGTCTAAAGCTGACAATAGAATCTTATTTTCATCTCCCCACAGATCTTCAGGTGACCGTAGCATCTTATTTTCATTTGCCCACAGGTCTTTCCCTCGCCCTGCAACCAGGTCTAGAGTACCGATATCAGTACAGAGGAATACTGGCAACGGGAATTATTGAAAAGAGACATCAGCTCGCTGCTGTAGGCATAGAGATGGATGTGACTGTTCAAATGGCTGCCGATCTCAACATCACAATGAAGGTGGATTTTATTTTCTATTTTTTTTTCATAAGTCTTTCGTGTATCAGATTGCTCTCTCTCTCTCTCTCTCTCTCTCTCTCTCTCTCTCTCTCTCTCTCTCTCTCTCTCTCTCTCTCTCTCTCTCTCTCTCCTACATAGATTATTTCATATACTTCTCTTTGGGTATAGATTACTTCCCCAAATTGAAAATTAAGGGATATTTTTCGTTTTAAAAAGTCATGAGTTATTGACGAAGTTACATATACAGTATATATATATATATATATATATATATATATATATATATATTATATATATGTATGTATATGTATGCATACATATGTATATATATGTATATAATGTGTGTGTATATATATATATATATATATATATATATATATATATATATATATATGGTTGTGTGTATATACATACATATATATGTATATATATATATATATATATATATATATATATATATATATATATATATATATATGAGTTTGTGTGTATATCACTGAGATATCTATTTCAGGAGTTGCTATACTTTATAACAACAAGTCTTTTATTTAGTCAAGTAACGAGATATTCTTAGTTCTTTTAAAAGGGAAACGATCCATGTGACAAAAAAATTCTCTTACGCTCTTTTTTTTGTAAGAGGAAAGCTCATCTATCCTTCACAATAGAAAAAATAGTGGTTAAATGATTGGTGTTTTAAGTATAACTTCGTAAAACCTTTCTCCTGGGTGTTTCGACCTATTGTTTTCTAAGCAGCTCATCTAGGAGAAGGACACTCCAAAACCAAACCATTGTTCTCTAATCTTGGGTAGGGCCATAGCCTTTGTACCATGGTCTTCCACTGTCTTGGGTTACAGTTCTCTTGCTTGAGGGTACACTCGGGCACACTCATCTGTCTTATTGCTCTTCCTATTGTTTTGTTCAAGTTTTATAGTTTATATAGGTTATATTTATTTTAATGTTGTTACTATTCTTAAAATACTTTACTTTCATTGTTTCCTTTCCTCCCTGGGCTATTTTCCCTGTTGGAGCCCATGTCCTTGTAGCATCCTGCTTTTCCAACTAAGGTTGTAGCTTAGCAAGTAATAATAATAATAATAATAATAATAATAATGATAATAATAATAATAATAATAATAATAATAATAATAATAATATCTCCTTCATGAAAAAAGATAATCAACATATGGTTGGCCTTTTAAGCATAACTTCGTAAATCTTTTCACCATCATAACAGATCTAGCTTTTCTTGATCTATTTTTGTTTTTTACTTTTTCAGTTCGATAAAATAAAAGTGGGAGACTTTCACGACGACCACAGCTGTGATCTTCGAAGACCCCTACCCATTTCATACGAGAACCTGAGTGAAGGCAGAGAATTGCTCCAGTCTCCGTTTCTGGTCTCACTTAATGGAAAGGTGAGTATTCATTTGAATAATAGATATTAAGGTGAGGATTCCTTGACACAAAATGGTTTCAGGACGAGGCTTTGTAAAAACTCGTGGCAAAGTGAGGTTTCCCTTTAAAATTAACGACCAATATGAGTTTTCATTACAAGAGCAAGTGTCAATGGTGGGTTTCATCCATCAAAAAGGGTAAAATGAGTTGAATTCATAAAACACTGACTTATTCAAGCACATTCAGAGAGATTTTAGGTGGCGAGAGCAAGTTTCTTGTGAAACACAAGTTCAAGGCTTTCAATAACTTGAGGTATTAGGTGACTCAGAAATAGGGTAATAATCGGCTGGACAAAAACTACTATAAGCACATTTTATTCGATGCTTTTAGATGAGACTAATAAATTATTATGAAACCTCTCGAAGTGTTAATCGATAACTTTAGTTTTATATAAAGCAAGAGAAGTAGCAGGAGAAGTTAACAACAATGTCATTTGGTTAATGAACCATCTGCAAGCTTATCAAGAATGAAAATGTTAAATTGAACAATGCAAGCTTATCAAAAATAAAAATGTTAAATTGAACAATCTGCAAGCTTATCAAAAATAAAAATGTTAAATTGAACAATCTGCAGGCTTATCAAAAATAAAAATGTTAAATTGAACAATCTGCAAGCTTATCAAAAATAAAAAGTTTAAATTGAACAATCTGCAAGCTTATAAGAAATAAAAAGGTTAAGATAGTTTTTAGAAAAATTCTTTACAGGGCGAGCAAATTCTCAAAATATTTTTGAATGAAAGACCAATAGAGAAGAGCCACATTTGGTAACTGGTTTTGTTGGCTTGAGGAAGGTTTTCTTTGCATTCACTTTCAATATCCTTCTTCCTCTGCTTGATTCAAGGATGAGAGCTACATGGACGTTCCAATGGATGAGCCCATCTGGATGACGAACATCCGTAAAACAGTCGTAGGCACGTTTCCCTTCAGTACTCTTTGGGTAAGTACATATCATCCAATTACAGTTGTCTTGCATTTGGTAGCTAAAGGATAAAGTTATATAGCGTAATAAGATTGTATTTGTTAATTGTCCCGAATGTATTTAGAATAAATTTGCTTTTTACTGTTCACCGTAAAGCAGTCGTAGGCACGTTTCCCTTCAGTACTCTTTGGGTAAGTACATTATCATCCAATTACAGTTGTCTTGCCTTCGGTAGCTAAAGAAGGATAAAGTTATATAGCGTAATAAGATTGTATTTGTTAATTGTCCCAAATGTATTTAGAATAAATTTGCCTTTAACTGCGCAGTCGCAAGACTACAAAGTTCTGATTGATTTTTTACATGAATTTTTAGGTGAATTTTGCAACCGGACTATTTATTATCGAATTAGCAATTGCCTACAATGTTCCAGTAAACATTATGAATTTACGTAAATTTAAGAAACGAACGAGTGTATGCATACAAATATATATTATATAATATCATCATCATCATCATCGTCATTATCTCATCCTACGTCTATTGACGCAAAGGGCCTCTGTTAGATTTCGCCAGTCGTCTCTATCTTGAGCTTTTTATTCAATTCTTCCCCAATATATGATATATATATATATATATATATATACATATATATATATATATATATATATATATATATATACTGTATATACAGTATATATATATGTATATATATATATATGTATATATATATAATATATATATACAATATATATATGTGTGTGTGTGCGCGCGTGTGCACGTATACATCAATCTATAAGTGCATATCCGAAGAAATAGTAATAATAAAATTTTAGATTTTATGGAAGAATCGTAACCATACGAACATTCAGTCAAATCTTTAATGCAATTAATCAGTTTACTTTTTGTTGCAGGAGGAAATGAAGAAAAGGGAGGATGGGATTCCACGACCCAATTTTGAAATAGAGGAGGAACTCATTGGAGGGCGCTGCATGAGTTGGTGAGTCCTGCCGTTATGATGGTCATAAACATAGGTCTGTCTGATTATCCTTGATAATGAGTAAACCAGACCCTTGGCGAAAAGTGGTAAAATATATTCAGTGCTTTGCCAGGTTGCTAATTTAGAAATCTTCCAACCATTATTTTTTTCTCTCCATAGTCATACATACTCAAATACGCAAACAAATATATATATATATATATATATATATATATATATATATATATATATACTGTATATATATATATGTATGTATATACCTGTATATATATACATATATATATATTTATATATATATATATGTGTGTGTGTATATGTGTGTATATATGTGTGTGCATATATACATATATATGTGTATGTATATATATAATATATATATAATATGGATATATATATATATATATATATATATAATATGGATATATATACGTATGTATATATATACAGTATATTTATATATATATATATATATATATATATATATATATATATATGTGTGTGTGTGTGTGTGCGTGTAAATATATATTTGTATGTTTACATTCATATGTAGGTTTACACTTATGTGTATTTATATGACTGTATGGATGTTTATATTTTTGTATACCGTAAATTAGATGAAATTTTCTTTATATGCAGAATTTTTATATAGATGGCTTTGTGTGGATCTATGACTGTATGTATGTTTACATTTATGTATACCGTGAATTATTATTCCCTGTGATACGATTGAATCTATAAGTAGCTATCAATAAGAATGGAAACAATCATTTACATTTTTAAGTTTTACATTGTACTATATTGAAGATCTTTATTTTTTTATATGTATTTTCAATGTATTTTATATTAGGTCGGTTTCCTATTGTTTATTATTATAATCATTTTTGAAAGCTAGTGTAAAATCCATTTACTGTACAAATCTATAGACAAGATATTGATTTAGAACTTGTTTATTCTATTGATAAGAGGAATAACTATTTTGAAATAGATCTTTTCTTCTGGGCTTATGTCAAACAGAACCTTTGGTCTGGAGCAGCTTGTATTTATTATCATACCCAGGTTTTCAAGGGTAAAGTAACTGGCCTGATTGGTAACGCCTCTGTCTGGGGTTTGCCAGACGGGGGTTCAAGTTCCGCTCAGACTCGCTAGTGCCATTAGTGTCTGCAACCTTACCATCCTTCCGAGCTAAGGTTGGGGGCTCTGGGGGAGGCTATAGGTCTATCTTCTGAGTTATCAGCAGCCACTGCCTGGCCTTCCCCTGGTCCTAGCTTGGGTGGGGAGGAGGCTTCGGCGCTGATCATATAATATATGGTCAGTCTCTAGGGCATTGTCCTGATTGCTAGGGCAATGTCACTGTCCCTTGCCTCTGCCATTCACGAGGAACCTTTAAACCTTTAATGACCTCTCTTATGCTAAACTCTGTTTTGCAATAGGTACACAGTCATGCAGATTCCAGAACTGGATGCTGCAATCATCATAGACGAGGGAGCGTCGGAATTGGAAGAGGATGTTCAGAGGGAAACAACCGCTTCGTCTTCCAGGTAATTGTCTCATGATATTCGTTTGGGTCTTCAAAAGTTCAAACTTGCAGCTAATGCTTTTATGTTGAACAGGCTGACATAAGTCTCTTTTTATAGTTTATATATGAAAGATCTCTTTTAATTTTGATACTGTTCTTAAAATGTTTTTTATTTCAATTGTTTATTACTTCTCTTGTGCTTTATCTATTTCCTTATTTTTTCTCCTCACTGGGTTATTTATCCTCTTGGAGCCCTTGGGCTTATAGTGTCCTGCTTTTTCCAACTACGGTTGTATCTTAGCTAAAAATGATAATGAAAATAAAAGTAATAAAAATAATAATAATAATAATAATAATAATAATAATAATAATAATAATAATAATAATAATAATAACAAAAACAACAAGAACCACAGATTATCTTAGACTGAAAAAGGCGAAATATAGATTTCAAATGTTCGTAATAGGAAACTTTTTACTTTTGATTAATGTATTAATTTAAAACAGTTAAATATCTTTAATGTTTGTATATGGCGTACAAATATATTATCTTTGATTTCCTTCTGTAATAAAAGTCATTCCCATTCATACATAGAAAAACAATGGAGTAAGAAACTTTTTAGAATTAAATTTTGTAACTATAAGCTTTGATTCTATACTGACTCGTAGCGGTGCCCTTTTAGCTCGGAAAGTTTCCTGCTATGTGATTGGTTAGAATTATCTTGTCCAACCAATCAGCGATCAGGAAAATTTTCCGAGCTAAAAGGGCAGCCCTGCAAGTCGGTGCAAATCTGCCTCACTAAAAAGAATTGACTATAATGTATAAGACAACATGATTGAACGTAATTTCAATGAAAATGGAATATTTTTAATTATTTGAATCTACCCACTTTCTATACTCAAGATAAACTGGAATAGAAACACTTACGTAAGACTCCCTTTCCAGTCACAAATCATCAAGCGACCAAACAGACACGGATGTTCCAGATCTCCAGGACGATCTCTGGATCGTCACGAGAACCGTCGACTACGATATGTGCAGTTTACCGGTAGAAGTATCTGTAAGTATTCCGTTGACTATTTAGGAGAAAGCTTTGATCCGAAAATTGTTGGCAGTGCTATAATGGATATTAGGAATGGGGGTATCCAAGCTGTTTATTGTTAATATAATAAAATTTCTAAAAGTTCATTTTTTTATATCTTTGAGCTGAGTGAATTAGGATAATGTGAGAGGATAATGAATGAATGAATGAATGAATGATTTGAAGGTCTCTGGCATCCTGACATCGGTCATTGACGCCGATATCATTTATTATAAATAATGATTAAAAGAATATTCAATTAAAACCAGAAAAGTAAATGCAGAGAGAAAAAAAATGCCTTAAGACATTATTACTTTACAATATTTTTAACATTTATATTCCTCGTGAATAGCTTATGGTTAAAAAGAAAAATTACTTTATGATCTTAGAATTCTGTTAATTTTGTGGTTAACCTTTACACTCTGCAAAAATTTTAATTTGTATTCCTTTTTTTTTTTTTACCAATATATGATTTATGATTTTAATCACATACTTAGTCTTACTCGGGAACTTCTGATTTAAGATGTCACTCTTGCTACCATGATTTAATTCTTGCTAAGCCTTTATTAAAGATTCCTCATACATCCATACATTTCTCCTTTCATACCTTCTTATTACACAAATAATACACAAACAGGTAATTTTCATAGCATCTACTTGTTTACTTTTTTATTCACATCCATACTTGGATTTCATAAGAGAAGGTTGCTTAAACAATCCCGGGATACAACATTTCCTTTCATAAATACTTCTCCTCCATCTTTGTATTTTTGGCATATGTCCTTTTTTTTCCTTTAATTGTACCTTCATCTGTTACAATTGCTCGAAATACATATCCAAATCAGCCTTATTTCACCAACCACAATGATATAAGATTATTTATCTTTATTTCATCATTTAACTTAACATTAACCTTTTACTTTTAAACTCATATATCAGTTTCAGTAGATTCTCAGGACTGTCACCAAAATCCTACAGTACATTAATTTATTCTTTACTGTCATTTAATGCCAGAAACACTGCATTTACAACAAACATTAACTTAACCCCCTTTTTGTCCCTCAACGCTGGACATGAATACCCTTCCTTGTATCATCTCTTGGATTCTGTAATGATGATATATTGTTCACTTATATCTAAATACTCTGTGAAAAGCATTAGTTGGTCTACAGTCTACACACTATCTTCCTTATTAATTATAGCCCAGTTATACACATTCCTAAGTATACTGATTTATTTTCAAATTTATAATTGTTAGTCTTAAAGATTATCTTCCTTCATATAATATTTAGCAATTATCCATACCCCTTTGCATATATTTTCTCTGTAGGCAGCCGCACTATTTTCCATACTGTAGCCTCTCAGGTGTGATCTCATTAACCTTACATGGCTTGGATTCTGTAATGATGATATATTGTTCACTTATATCTAAATACTCTGTGAAAAGCATTAGTTGGTCCACACACTGTCTTCCTTATTGATTATAGCCCAGTCATACACATTCCCAAGTATACTGATTAATTTGAAAATTTATAATTGTTAGTCTTAAAGATTATCTTCCTTCATATAATATTTAGCAATTATCCATACCCCTTTGCATATATTTTCTCTGTAGGCAGCCGCACTATTTTCCATACTGTAGCCTCTCAGGTGTGATCTCATTAACCTTAAATGGCTTTCCAGTATTCAATCTCTTGACTTCATCTTTCGACTGCATTCCTTACATCTTCAGCAGTCTCTTCTGTAAGCATAAAAAAATTTGCACTAAGCAAAGCCACTTTTGTTAACTGATTTTTGTGGAGTAATAGGTAATCTATTTTTACTCTGTTGTTAGACAAAGTTTTCTTCTATTTCAGGTAGAGTCTATTCATTCTAATAGTCTATGTCAATCCTCAGCTACTGATATTCCATACATATGACCTGTTCATAGAGTTCTTTTTTCTATCAATATACTGTAATAATTCTCCTGCCTGATTAGAAACATTTTATTCCCTTTATTATTGACATACAGTAATATTTCTCCTGCCTGATTAGAAACATTTTATTCCTTTTTCTATTGACATTCTGCTATATTTTTCCTGCCTGATTAGAAACATTTCATTCCTCTTTTATTGACATTCTGCCATATTTCTCCTGCCTGATTTAAAACATTTTATTCCTTTTTTCATTGATATTCTGCAATATTTCTCCTGCCTGATTAGAAACATTTTATTCCTTTTTCTATTGACATTCTGTAATATTTCTCCTGCCTGATTAGAAACATTTTATTCCTTTTTTTATTGACATTCTGTAATATTTCTCCTGCTTGATTAGAAACATTTCATTCCTTTTTTATTGACATTCTGCGATATTTCTCCTGCCTGATCTAAAACATTTTATTCCTTTTTTTATTGATATTCTGCAATATTTCTCCTGCCTGATTAGAAACATTTCATTCCTTTTTTATTGACAGTCTGCAATATTTCTCCTGCCTGATTTAAAACATTTTATTCCTTTTTTTTATTGATATTCTGCAATATTTCTCATGTCTGATTAGAAACATTTTATTCCTTTTTCTATTGACATTCCGTAATATTTCTCCTGCTTGATTAGAAACATTTCATTCCTTTTTTATTGACATTCTGCGATATTTCTCCTGCCTGATCTAAAACATTTTATTCCTTTTTTATTGATATTCTGCAATATTTCTCCAGTCTAATTAGAAACATTTTATTCCATTTTTATTGACATTCTGCAATATTTCTGCCGGATTAGAAACCTTTTATTCCTTTTTTATTGACATTCTGCAATATTTCTCCTGCCTGATTTAAAACATTTTATTCCTTTTTTTTATTGATATTCTGCAATATTTCTCCTGTCTAATTAGAAACATTTTATTCCCTTTTTATTGACATTCTGCAATATTTCTCCTGTTTAATTAGAAACATTTTATTCCCATTTTTATTGACATTCTGCAATATTTCTCCTGTCTGATTAGCAGCATTTTACTCCTCAGTTTAATGGCAACAAGGAGAGTGAGGCTCTAACCGAAAGGACATCTGTGTCTCGCTACATCATGAGAGGAGACAACCAGGGAATTAGATTGGAGACAGCGATAGTTGAAGGTGCCATATCAGTCTTCACCGGAAGCAGTGATTCCCAGTTTCACATTGACACTTTGACAAATCAGGTTATGTACTGTAGTCAGTTCTTTTTAGTGAGGCATAATTGCATCGATTCACAGGGGTGCCCTTTTAGCTCGGAAAAGTTTCCTGCTCGCTGACTGGTTGGAGAAGATGATTCTAACCAATCAGATAGCAGGAAACTTTTCCGAGCTAAGAGCACCGCTGCGAGTCAGTGCAAATGTGCCTCATTAAATAAGAAAATTAAGTATAGTTTTTAATTCGTATTCATTGTATTGATAATAGAGTATTTTGTGCTTAATTTTTGCTTGCAATTATGTCACACATTTCTAGAGAAAGGAAAGATTAGTTAAATGTGAAATAGGAAAAGGTAATATAAGAGTATATTTATCATTTCGAGAAAGAGCCTGTTAGAACAGCAATGTATATTCCAAAGTCTATAGATTAAGTTCCAAATATATAAACCTGGTGCTATTTCTTTTCATTAAATTGTGAATAAAGATAACGGTTATTCAAGACTGATAGTTGCATTATAACTGGTTACTTTTTAATATTTTTTCATCTTTTATTAATTCATCATAATGAAAAAACGTTCATACAAAAAAAAAAAAAATCTTTACCTTACAAATCATATAATGATATAGAAAATAAACATGAAAAACAGAATAAATATAGAATAGATAAATTCGAAAAAGTAATGGATAAAGACATGTAAAAGTATATAGTGTTGCACAATAACTTTTTGAAACATGTACAATAAAAATTAGATTTTAGTGTTTCTGTTAACGAGCTTCGTGTCAACATTAATTTCTCACGTACCATGCGTTATTATTATTATCATTATTATTATTATTATTATTATTATTATTATTATTATTATTATTATTGTTGTTGTTGTTGTTGTTATTATTTAATTATTATTATTATT